>NC_135225.1:1814357-1819357 GCF_052324685.1 Brachyhypopomus gauderio | reverse complement strand
AGCGTATACACCAACACGGATGAGCTGAGGCAGGATGCAGGGGTGTGTTCTCCTGGAGAACCCAGCACCAGTCAGACCCGGACCCACAAGGAAGGGACCAGACACGGTGCTGTGACAACTAGGACACTCTCAGGAACAGCCTCCCCTGGGGAGAGTCCTCCAGCGGACCAGCCTAACACAGCCCCCCTGGGGAGATGAAGAGTGAATGATACAGCCTTGGGGGAGTGCACCCTCGTGGAGCGCACATGTGTCCTGGAGGAGTGCACACCGGTCTGGTCTCCCACCAGACCTTGAGTGCCCTGGTCTGGTCTTAGTTCCTGAGGAGAAGAACCCCTCACTGGCTGGTCTCCCCTCCGACCACGGGATCAGAGAAGTCCCACACGAAACCTACCAACCAGCCGGCCCTCCTCCCCAAATGTGGCAGATGTTAGCAGGAGTAAGGAGATGGTACCGCTGTCTCTTCCTGCCATGTTTACCCTCGGGCGTCCCGCTGGGTCGGTCTGTAACGGTGCGATGAACTGGGATGCTGAGAAGATATCGTCTTCACAGACACTTACGGGACAACGTCAGACACCGACTGACAAAGAACGTAGACAACACGCACACACTGATGATAAGACATGGGTGTAATGCATAACGATAGCATGAGACAGGTGATAAAAATAACACACTCTAAGAAACACGGATGTAAGCACATGTAGACACAGACAAACGTATACACGAACACCAACAAGCCCGAGAGAGGAGTCAAGGGCAGACCGTGACATTGAACTAATAACTCAAACCTACAAAAGGTCATAAAATAAGTTCGTGACAACATTAAAATGTACGTGACTGTAAACATTGACCTCAGGTGGCCTCCCTCTGGTAAATAAAGTCGATTAACAAACATTTTTCACAATTTGCATTATGGTACAAAATGATGTAAACATTGAACCATTACTGTGTTATAGGAGTCAATTAAACATGATGCTAGTAGTGTTACAGATTGTGGTCTTTACATGAAAGGCCTATGTGTTCATCTCTACGTGGACTCTAGGCCACCTTCTCCCCCTATTCAAACCAGGTTATAAAACCTAGTAGCAATGCTGTTCTCACAGAAGCTGCATATGTCAGCCAGGGGTCTCTGCAAGCTGATTGGCAGTCAGTGGTACGTGTCACAAGAAGAAAGTACAGCAGCCTGTCATTATGAGCTCCGCCTCCCTCCTGGGGCCACTCTCAAACGTGCAGAAAAGCAGGTCTGTCAGAATGATATATGGAAAAAAGGATTTTTTGACTTGTTGCGGGCAGTCTGCAAGTTATGTATAAAGAGTTTAGTTTTTAGAATATATGAAGGGAACTGTTAGTGTATCAAAAGGATTTGGTGTAATAAAGTGTGTTCTCAATGTCATTTTAATGTCTTGTTCCTGTTTTACAGATAGACTTGGAGCCCGAGGGGAAGGTGTTTGTCATTATTGACTTGTCTGGGTCTTCCAGTGAAGGTAAGCTAACGGGTATCACACTGACCGATTGCAAAGCCAACATTCCTGGTGTTGGAGAAAACTGTAGGTTTCTTATCACCACACGTCTGTAGTCGTTAGCAGCAGCTCCTGGATGGGCTGAGAAAAGTCAAATGCGTTTTCTTTCACTTTTGGAGATTCCTGCTAATGTCATAGAACGCCACTGGAGCTAGCGCAGCCACAAGGCTCTTCACAGTCATTGTGCTGCTACACAGTCCAGCCCACACACACGTCTGGTTCAGAGCTTCTTCTCCAGCACCATCACACGTCACGCAGAGTTTGTGGTTATGCAAGACGCCGTCCTCGATCATGTGCTCTGTTGCAGCCGTGGGGAACACGGGGTCACATTATCTTTCCGAAGCAGAGCAAACCTGGCCCAATTCCACCTGAATGACCCCAGGTGCTCTTCCCTTTATAACCACTGTCCTCTCAGCTCGTGATAAGGAGTATATTCATCCCTCTCTTCACTGCTGCGGATGAAACACTTCATATCCATATATGACATATTCAGCTCTTTATTAAAGGCACAAGTCAAATAGCATCACGTTATCATTCGCGTTACATCTAGCGTTAGCAGTTGTAATCATCTGCAGTCATTATGTGCATCACAAAATGACAATAAAGCTTTTTCTTATAAGAAATATTTCTATTCTTAAACTCTGCATATCTCACACTACTCAAACTTTAACACTGTTGAACCCTTTTTAATTTTGTGATAAGTGAGCTTCCATATGACTTTCCTTACAGCTGATGCAAATGAATACTATGAGAAGTGTGGATATTCAAACATTTGAATATTCATACTGTCCCACAAACCTATGTCACCCATATAGACCAGATCCCACAGTCAGGAATACAACACTACTGTTTATGTGTGTATATGAGTGAATTGCAATGCCTAGGATATACATTCACTTCTAGAGCAATTAAAGTGTTCATTTCTTGTGTTCGTCCTTCTTGAAAAACAAGTCAGTGGTCATCTGAATGATGAATTAGACGTCAGGGTAGGATAGGTGATACAGTGATGGCTGATTAATCATCTCCAGCACATCAGGTCATCAGGTCAGACGGATGCAGGTAAACTTGAGACTTTTTTGTTCAGTTCTAACTAGTTTTCTGACCACGAAACAGATGTCTGGTCAGCTGAGACAGGAGCTTCACAAAGTGACTCACTGTGCTGTTTCATTTCATACTCACGCAAAAACGTCTACATGAATCACACGGTATTGTGGCGCTGTTATCTGTACGCTTAGAGGTTCCTGTGCTTGAAAGATAGATGAGTCAGCAGAGAGGGGTTGTGACGAAGACCTTATCTGTCCACTCTACTTCTCCTTACTGGAGAGGTTTGATGTTGATATGATAGGTCAGTGGGACAGACAAATCCACACAGTCATATCTTAAGCTTAGAACAGTCCTGTGGGGGAAACAAACCACACCGAGAAGAACCTGACCCGAGTTACCACTCAGTAACTCAAATGGGGAGAACATGACACTGTCGGGTCTTGCAGGACTTCTAGCATGAAAAACAAAAGCGCATTAATCTGTTTTTAAACCACGAGGTAGACAGACACCATCTGCAACAGTCCTGGAACTGCTGTCCAAAGACAAAGGGCTTGTCCAACTTTTTGAACATTAGGGTTCGGGACTGCTGCTGTTGGTTGTGTTCTGGAGTGCAGTGCAGGAGACCTTTGTGTAGCACATCGAACCCCAACGGTGATGCTGCTGACAGCTACTGAGCCATTAGCTTGGATCAACAGGGCCCAGGAGAAGAAGGCAAGCTGCCCACCGGGTAAGCCACCACCACCATTTGCTGGGCCTCAAGCTTGTTCTGTGGAGTCGTTTTCACAAAGTGTGCCACAACTGTAGCGGTGGCAGATCGAGGCAGACTGGATGGTGTGGTCGTGTTCCACCTGGAGGGTGTGGTCGTGTTCCACCTGGAGGGTGTGGCCGTGCTCCACCTGGAGGGTGTGGTCGTGTTCACCTGGAGGGTGTGGTCATGCTCCACCTGGAGGGTGTGGCCGTGTTCCACCTGGAGGGTGTGGTCGTGTTCACCTGGAGGGTGTGGCCGTGTTCCATCTGGAGGGTGTGGTCGTGTTCACCTGGAGGGTGTGGTCGTGTTCACCCGGAGGATGTGGCTGTGTTCACCTGGAGGGTGTGGTCGTGTTCACCTGGAGGGTGTGGTCGTGTTCACCTGGAGGGTGTGGCCGTGTTCCACCTTGAGGGTGTGGCCGTGTTCACCTGGCGGGTGTGGTCGTGTTCCACCTGGAGGGTGTGGCCGTGTTCCACCTGGAGGGTGTGGTCGTGTTCACCTGGAGGATGTGGCTGTGCTCCAACTGGAGGGTGTGGTCGTGTTCACCTGGAGGGTGTGGCCGTGTTCACCTGGAGGGTGTGGTCGTGTTCACCTGGAGGGTGTGGCCGTGTTCACCTGGAGGGTGTGGTCGTGTTCCACCTGGAGGGTGTGGCCGTGTTCCACCTTGAGGGTGTGGCCGTGTTCACCTGGCGGGTGTGGTCGTGTTCACCTGGAGGGTGTGGCCGTGTTCACCTGGAGGGTGTGGCCGTGTTCCACCTGGAGGGTGTGGCCGTGCTCCACCTGGAGGGTGTGGCTGTGCTCCACCTGCTCCTTTACTCCTCCCACTACAGCTCATGGATCACTTGGTGTTGAATTTGTGGCAGAATCTTGAAGATTTTGCCCAGAGGAGATGACCTTCATACTGGCATATGTGTGTTTTAGCTCCAATATAACACTACCACTGGGTTTGCATTGGACGAAACACATGAGAGGCAGGCTTTGCCAGTCAGCATATAAGTAGGTTGCCATTAACGACTCACAGGTGCAATCACTTTTAATTACCTGCTGGTTCACTCAAAGCCACCCCCCCCCCCCCCCCCCCCACATCCCCCCCCCCCTCGCTGCCAAGTGCATTTGATAGAGCACTTTGCGATTTTCAGATGGAGTGTTCGTCTCGGCATAGTACAGATTGTCTACACCATCAGCCCTGTGGTGTGGTGACAGACAGCCCAGGGTTTGGGAGTGGCACGTTCTGCTGTAGGGGGGCGCTAAGTGGCCCCGTCAGAGTGCTGCTGTCACCAAGCAGACAGCCGATGACTGTATTAGTCCTTAGTACATCATTGTTAAATTCACAAAGAGGAGAGAGAGAGTATTCGTATATTCCCTGCCTTGGAGCAAATGTTTGTACTCAGAATATTGACACGGCAGCTGTGGGAAGCTGTGTGCCTCTGCATAGTGTAAGATATAACAGTACTAATGTTTTCTTTCCTCGGGATGTTAATTAGCAAAGTTTCACTCAGGTGTTGAGGAAGTTTTGCTTCTGAGAGGAAGAGCAAATGTGAGTGTTTGTGTTTCATTTTTTACTTCCCATAGCTATATTAAATAGCTCTATATGAATTATAATTATTAGCTCTCTCTTCACCACAACAGTCCAGTACACCGTCTGCAATACCGCAGCACTGATCCACCTGTCAACCTTCGGTTCTTCCACT
>NC_135225.1:1799357-1811857 GCF_052324685.1 Brachyhypopomus gauderio | reverse complement strand
TGCCCCAGTCACATCCCAGCAGCTGGACTGCTGAACAGCAGGACTGTGAGAATAAAAGGAAGAGCTCACCCAAAACCCTGTGGACCTAACTAATCAATAACCTCACACACACTTTACCTGAGCGGCTCTCACACATCGTACATGGTTACACTCTGGTCCAGCTCTCTGGAATCGCCATCCTGCTTGTAATTGCTCAGTGGTTCCAGGATTTTGTTGGGAGTGGAAGGAACATTTGTATGGGCTGATTGACGAGTTCCTGCCCCACGCAGCCTGTACCGAGACCCCTGCTGACGACTCACACTTTTCTTATTGCACATCGTTAATGGCTTTTGGTCCAGACGTATTTTACTGATGAAAAAAAGAACCCCATAAAATATAGAGTAATGAATCATGAGCTCAATTCAATCATGAGAATTTTTTGCAGTGTTAAAATGATCTACGCTTGCATAGAGGCTTGGAAGAGTGATTTTTACACTGCAGAAAAAAGTCAAAACCAAATAGCTGAAGAGCTGTGCATACCTAGGGCATGTGCTGATCACGTTAAATAATTCAGCTCACGTTACACTGTAAACCTAAAGTAGAAGTGTAGAGTTGAATTGCATTTGTGTATGTGTGTATGTGTGTACTGTGTACTGTAAAATCACCCATAATGTAGTTTGCACAGGCACAGGCACAGGCAGTCTCTTTCACACACACACACACACACACACACACACACACACACACACACACACACACACACACACACACACACACACACACACACACTCTCTCTCTCTCTCTCTCTCACTCTCTCTCTCACTCTCTCACACACACACACTCTCTCTCTCTCTCTCTCTCACACACACACACACACACACACACACACACACACACACACACACACACACACACACACACACACACACACACACACACACACACACTTCATGTCTATTTATGTAAAGTAGTGAGTGCCTGCCAGCCCCAGGGTCATGCTCATCAAAACAAATGCTCACTCATGTTCTTCTCTTTTGAATGTGTGTGTGTGTGTGTGTGTGTGTGTGTGTGTGTGTGTGTGTGTGTGTGTGTGTGTGTGTGTGTGTGTGTGTGTGTGTGTGTGTTTGTGTGTGTGTGTGTGTGTGCTAAGCACTAAGCTTTTGTTTGCCTCTTTCCTATAGGTGCATGTTTTTTATATCTTTATATCTCTCTTCAAAATGGCTTTGAAGTTACTAATGGTCTATTAATCATTAGTCTCTCTGTCAAACAAGCACACGCACACATACGTAGAAAAAGAGACAATAAGAAGGCGCTAAATCTCGGGCCGACGGACAGACAGCTCACCTGTGTTCAGTGGGGTCACGTGACCTACTCACCTGTTCTGACCCAGCAGCAGTGGTCAGCTGGTCAGCAGGGCAGATGAAGAGCCTGACCATGTCTGGCCAACAGAGGCAGCTGTTTGACTCAGGCTCAAAGACACCAGGCGTCAGCCAGCCAGTGCAGACCTGCTGAAACCCTTTGATCAAACCCGTTCTTGAGAATGATGCCTAACATGCTACATGATTATTTAGCTAATAGCATAAGCCTAAAAAAATGTTTTATACTATGATAGAAGTAGTGGTTTAGATACAGGCCATTACAATATTTACCATTATCATCATTGTCATCAGATTCACACTAGTCAACACTGTGCAACAATAATATCATTAATTTAATATATAATTTAATTATATATATTTTAAATAGAAAACAAGCATGACAATGAAAACAAACCAATAAAATTACCGCAAAATACATACAGAAATAATATAAGTATATCAACAACAGAATTAGTATTACAACAGAATTATAATCTAAATAAAAATGTTTTCAACTGCTTTTTAAAACTAGCAACAGTAGGTACTTAATGAATAATTGTTTAATAAATAAAGGTGGTTGAAGGTGGTGTTTGGTGTTTGATGTTAAAATTCAGTTTGAACATTTGAATTCTTAGCCTTTTGATTTGTGTTATGTAATAGTGATCTGAGATTGTAAAATCTATGGTTTCATATATATTTAAAGACAAGCCAGGTGAAATAGTCAGGTTTGTGAGTCAGATGGAGTCGCAGATTAGATGTATGTCATTCAATAAACAGGAGTAGTCCAAACAGGCAGGAATCGGTAGCAGTGCAGACAATAATCTGGACAAACCAACCATTGGGAGATTAGGCAACAATCAGTATAAACAGAATTATAATGCTTAGAGATGTTTGACAGGCAAAACATGACAATGACAGTGTGGAACAGAATAAACAAGGTTCAGGAGCAGCTAATATATATCCAGGCCTGTTGACAGTCTTGCTGGGGCCCGGGACAAGAAAGTTTCATTTCCCCCCCACAGACCCGGTTGTCCCCCCCTGTCGATGGGGCTGTATATATCCTTAGTTATGTGTGAGGTTTGTAATGTGCTGATGAAAATGTAGTGTTTTTAAGAATTGTAGCAGGCTATCTTAATATTAAAATTTACATGCTATATCAAAATTATATTGACTGATGCGTCGTTCGTGGGAACCTCCTCTTGAAGCATACAAATTCTGCATGAATGTTCTGATTGGTTAATTACAACCTTCTAGTGAACAAGAAGGTGTTGGACACAGTGCACAGCATCACTGGCCATTCCAGAATTAAACATCATTGTTATGATTTAAGGTACGCACGTTAACAACGACGTGCGTCAGCGCTCGACAGCCACGCACTGTTCGGTTAATCAGCACGGCGATCCAATAACCATTCTGGCATTAACAAGTTGAATGAAAATCATATCAATACCACCGAAAGCAGTAGTCAAGGAAAAGGTCTCCTGAAACACAGACACATTCTAATTTTCTTTTACCTCACCTTCTGATTGCTGGACTGCTCGATTGATGATGGTGTAATTAGATTTGCAGAAGACAGTCACAAAATATTTAAAAATATCATCATCAAACTCCATTTAGCATACAGTCTTGAGAATGACTCCCATGTGTAAGAAGTGGTCTCCCCCCCAATACTGAGACAAGACAGAGTCCAAATGTCCAAGACTTAATTATGATCTCAAGCTAGAAACCGGACCTGAGAACTAGGTGTAGTAAAATGCTCCCTCATCAGTTCACACATCCAGTCCAACATCATTTTCAATGTCTCAATTTTTGCATAAAGCAGGGGACATTTGTCAAGCAACATCTAAAACACAAGTGTCTGAAGAACAGGGGTCTGGTTCCAGTGGTTTACAATCATCTCCAATAACACTAACATTTTCTGGTGTTGTGAGTGTTGGAGAGAGTTCTGGGAGCTGAGGCCTTCAGAGATCTGGCAGTGGTGTTGGCAGAGACCTCTGCTTCCTGCTTCGGTGTGGACTCTCACACTTTATTAGTCATGTGAGTGATCCAGACGACCCCTGACCTTACCTGCAGGGAGGGCCCCGGTTAACACCACTGTCAAGGTTCCCGTGGTATCTGTACCGCTGCTGTCTAGCAACCTGCTCATATAGTGACCTCCCCCAGGATCAGGTCGACTGGTTACGCTAGCAAAACAGGAGACATCACAAGGCGCTTCAAGGTGTTTGGTCTGTCTGTATAACAGCACTCTGATGCTCCAGAGACTGGAGTTCTTCAGATGTTCTGCAGATGTTATAGATCCTCAGCTCTTCAGTCACTATTTCAGGATTGGAAATCGACACAAAAAATTTCTGCAGTGACTTGACGTCAGCCACGTGACTTCAGTGTGTGTGTGTGTGTGTGTGTGTGTGTGTGTGTGTGTGTGTGTGTGTGTGTGTGTGTGTGTATGCGTGTGTGTGTGTGTGTGTGTGTGTGTGTGTGTGTGTGTCCAGCATCCAGCCTTGCAGCACTAAATCCCCATACCAGCTTATATTGTTAGATAAGCATGAAAGACTTGAAGTCATTATTCTGGAAGCTCCCTGACATCCTGAGCCCCGCCTCTCACTGCCCCGAGCCCCGCCTCTCAGTGTCATGAGCCCCGCCTCTCACTGTCCTGAGCCCCGCCTCTCAGTGTCATGAGCCCCACCTCTCAGTGTCCTGAGGCCCGCCTCTCCGTGTCCCCAAGCCCCGCCTCTCACTGTTCCGAGCCCCGCCTCTCACTGTCCTGAACCCCGCCTCTCACTGTCCCAAGCCCCACCTCTCACTGTCCCAAGCCCCACCTCTCACTGTTCCGAGCACCGCCTCTCAGTGTCCTGATCAGACTCTGTGCAGGACACTCCCCTCCACACTGTCCATCTCACCCAGCTCACCACTCCTTTCAAAAGGCAGCAGAGCACCTGGGGCGTATCGTCCTTGCCACGTCCTCCCCGGGGGCGTGTCCTCCAAAACATGCACCCCACTGAACCCAGCACAAGAGAGGAGGGGGCGTGGCTTCATCGCTGCCGTCCCACAACGTTTGCCCCTTTTTGTGTGTGGATGGAACGAGGCAGATCTCATTTGGACTGAGTACTGACTGGAAAACCAAGCACACATAACTCATGTTTAAATAAGTGTGGGAGGAGCTCGGAGGGGTGGGGCATGGTGGGAGGAGCTCAGAGGGGCGGGGCATGATGCCCTGTGCTCACTTCACACATGCAGCAGTGTGAGTCTGTGTCATTAGCTGCTACTTAGTGCCAAATTATTCCTGGATGTGTAAAAGGCTGCCTGAGAAAAATATTAAAGAGATATATTAGAGATTAATATTAGAGAGATAAATTAGAGATTAATATTAGAGATATATATTAGAGATTAATATTAGAGAGATACATTTGAGATTAATATTAGAGAGATATATTAGAGATTAATATTAGAGAGATATATTAGAGATTAATATTAGAGAGATACATTTGAGATTAATATTAGAGAGATATATTAGAGATTAATATTAGAGAGATATATTAGAGACAAACATTGCAGAGGTATAGAGATAGGGTTAGGATCTTAGAAGTTCTTGTGAGCCTCGGTGAAGGACGTCATGGTGACTGACGTCATGGTGACTGACAATGTAATTAATGCCTGTTGTCTTCCATTGATGAGCAGAGAGCTCCCCACCTCCAAGGGAATGGCAGCAACTGTTGCCAGGCAGCCGTTGCCTGTTGCTAGGTGATGGTTGCTTTGAGGGGGCAGAGGGGTAAGGAGGAGGACCGTAGCGCATGTGTGTGGGGCGGCCGCCATGACTGGGGCTTTTGTGTCTAGAAAGTGCTGCTGTGTCACGCCAAAACTTTTGAAAGAGCTTTTTAGATCCTCTCATCCTCCCCTTGTGTCTCTCATCCTCCCCTCTTTTCTCTCATCCTCCTCTCTTGTCTATCTCATCCTCCCTTCTTTTCTCTCATCCTCTCCTCTTCTCTCATCCACCACTCTTGTCTATCTCATCCTCCCCTCTTCTCTCTCATCCTCCTCTCTTCTCTCTCATCCTCCTCTTCTCTCTCATCCTTCTCATCTCTTTTGTCGTTTGATGTGTTCAGAGCTCATTCTCATTCAAGTCAGACTCAGATTCAAAAACTTTATAGGATGACAAGGTTGTATAGACTCTAAACACCAGACACAGAGGACGGCCATGTGGCTGGTGGCTCTGGTGTGTGTCGGATTGAGTGTGTGTGTGCAACAGTGTGTGTGTGCAACAGCGTGTGTGAATGTGCGCTGGTGTGTGATGGCTTAGTGTTGGAAACTAGAGCCAAGATGTTCTCACTCTTGCTGAGTGTGTTAATGAGTGAGATAAATTGACCTGTCTGCACACGTGGGCGGGTCATCGGACGCTCTTGTGTTGCTCTGCCCGTACACACACGTCTCATCTTTAAACTCTCAATGATCTCAGTTCAGCAGTGAAACATTAGCACTGTAGGACTGGACAAAATGCTGGACGTCTACCATCGGCCTTGTGTCTTTAAGTGAGCACGAACACAACGAGACCTCGAACACACTTATGTGGAAGAATACAGCTTAGACTCAGCTCCCCTCGAATAACAGATGAGTTTGAATTCCACATGCATGACTTTAAATTCATCAATTGGTTTGAGATTTGAGATTTAATTTACGAAAATTAATTTGCTTTAGTGCAGAATTATTGATCATTTAATGAACACAGAAAGGTCAGATTTTGGCAAGACAAAAGTTTTGTCGCCCACAGAAAGTAAGGTGAAAATCAAACAAATAATTCACTTCATATACAAATATATGCTTCATAACACTGGTGAATGACATTGTGGTGCTACTAGAGCCATATTTAATATTTTGTGTGACTTCCACGAGCTTGAAGGACCGCATCCATGCGGTTCGACAATGATTCATACAATTTATTGATGAAGTCATCAGGAATAGCAAAGAATGCAGTCTTACATGCCTCCCAGAGTTCATCAAAATTCTTTGGTTTTGTCTTCCAAGCTTCCTCTTTCATCCTACCCCAAACATGCTCAATGATGTTCATGTCTGGAGACTGGGCTAGAAGTTCTTCGCCTTGAGGAACTTTGATGTAGAGATGGATGTATGAGATGGAGCACCATCCTGCTGCAAAATTTGACCCCTTTTTACGATTGGGAATGTAAGATGTAGCTAATACATAATAAAGATGTAACCCCAGACCATGATCTTTCCACCACCAAACTTGACTGATTTCTGGGTGAATCTTGGATCCATACAGGCTCCAGTAGGTCTCCTGCAGTATTTGTGGTGGCTGTGGTGTAATTCAACTGAAGATTCATCTGAGAAATCCACCTTCTGCCACTTTTGCAGCATCCATCCGTTTAGCAGGCTGTGGGCCTTGGCAAATGCCACACGGTTTTTTACCTGCCTTTTGTTTAGTGCTGGCTTCTGGGCACTGATTCGACCATGGAGTCCATTTCGAGACAGAATCCTACAAACTGTTCTAGTTGACACAGGGACTTGAGGTGACCAGGCCTGGTGGAGCTCTGCTGCAGTGGAAGTGGGACTGGCTTTGGATTTACTAACCAACAAACGTTACTCCCGAGCAGTTGTCTTGTGGGGTCTGCCGGACCTATAAGCTTTTGTTTCCACAACATGGATAAGCGACAGAACTTATGTCAGGGACTGTATACAGCAGGAGATTTTGATGGTTTCTGTGTGTTCTGAGGACCTTTACGTTAGAAATTCAGTAATCTATGCAGAAGAATTTAGCAGCTAGAGAGACAGCTCAAGTTTCTAAATGATATGTAGAAGAAAATGATCCATCGGGTTTAGCTAATACATTTTAGTAATTGGAGCATCTAAAAGATGGTATAAAATATCAATAAGCATGCACAGTTACCTCACTAGTAGTTACCTAGTACAAACACCAGTAAAGTTACCTTTTATAAACACAAGTTAAATGAACACTGTATAGGATAAACACTGGTAGAATGTGGAACTCCTTGTCTTGATGGAGAAAAGACTACAGATGAAATCACAGAATACCGAACTCAAATGCATGTTGATGACTTTAGCAGTATTGCATGTGTGATATATGTGTATATCTTCTAAAGTATATTTAATGTATATATTCCTTTGAACTGAAGCAGTTGTTTGTTGTCATAGTTTATGTTTATAAACTATTAAACTTGATGTGCTGTGTGATTTGGCTTTTATGATAAACTGTGGACCCTGTGCGGGTACTTGGTGAAGATCTGTCCATGTTTAGCACCTCCATACAGATTCACTGTAGAGCAACTCTAAAGTTCATATTTGCTTGATATTTACTTTGCAGGCCCAATAATCTCTCTCTCCCTCTTACTCTCTCTCTCTCTCTCTCTCTCTCTCTCTCTCTCTCTCTCTCACACACACACACTCTCTTTCACTTTCTCTCTGTTTGTGGCGGTTGTCCTGAGAAGAGGATGTGGGTGATTCATGTGTAATAATCAAATGAGACACTCTTTTCAGTGGCAGGAGTGTGAGACTAGACAGATGTCACTTGTCCTGTGTCCATAGATGGAGCTAGAGGCAGGGTCAGGATGATCTGCCATTATTTACAGAGTCAGACACAGTCAAGACCTCTGCTCGCGCGAGGAGCACTTTCAGTGTCAATAAATGCTGTATAGGGACTCGGAGCTCAATACCAGAGAATGACCTGAATTGTTCTGTTTACAATTAATCAAGTTCGCTGTACTGTGGCCTACAGGTGTCTGTGGTCAAGAGTGCACGTTTTAGAAAGGGAGTTTCTGTACTTCTGTAGGCTGTAGTGAACAATATGGAAATATGTACAATGTACAAATCTGCACTCTATAAAACACAAATCCTGTATATTGTGTGCTGTGCAAATCCTGATCAATCTCAAATGGCGAGTGAATTTGTACGTAGTTTGATTGTAATTGTAAATCATTGTAAATAAACCAGAATTGTAATCATTGTGTGGTTTTAATACAAGGCAATATGTAGCAGTATAATCCCATTATATGTGTTTGCATGTGTCCATGTACATATTTGCTTGTGTGTGTGTGTGTGTGTGTGTGTGTGTGTGTGTGTGTGTGTGTGTGTGTGTGTGTGTGTGTGTGTGTGTGTCTCACCAGCAGTACTAGCTCAGCCAATCAGAATGTGGAAGTGTTTCTCTTTCGTAATTAACAGCTGTCATTCTTAACTTTGCTAATGAACGGTGACAATTCCAGCCACAATCTGCCCCTTTCCTTCCTGCAGTAACATGAGCTATGTGAACACACTCTGGTACGGCAGGCCTGCAGATCAGGGACACAATCAGATCAGGGACACAATCAGATCAGGGACCCTATCAGATCAGGGACACAATCAGATCAGGGACACAATCAGATCAGGGACCCTATCAGATCAGGGACACAATCAGATCAGGGACACAATCAGATCAGGGACCCTATCAGATCAGGGACCCTATCAGATCAGGGACACAATCAGAACAGGGACCCTATCTGATCAGGGACACAATCAGATCAGGGGCCCTATCAGATCAGGGACACAATCCACAGTTCATCCACAAATAGAAGATTTATTTTGATGCAAAACAACAAGCTATAAAATCTACATTTGTATTATTCACACTCAGATATAAAGTAAATGCTAATGCTAATAACGGAAGACATTGTCTTTTTCGATCCCAGCCATATTTTGGTAGGCTACAGGAGCTGAGAATTTGTTTACCCCTCACACATTAAAGTTATTAGGGATTCAAGATCGGACTCATTTCCTAGGCCGTGAGGATCTATGGGTTTTCACTTTCTCTTCTCATCATCATTCAGCCTAATGGGACGTATGGAAAACATTTTAATTCCTTTCCTGGAAGATGCCAACCAATTTTTATAATGCCAGTTTAACTGTATAGCTCTGAATGTGTTTGTACTGGGTTGCATTGGGATATTCCAGTTCAATCTGTAGAGACTTATCCCACATGATATCAGCTAACGCCCTTTAACCCTTGAACTCGCCGTGGGAAACACTAAGTGGTTAAAGGAGCTGTGGTGTGTGGAGTGAGAGCAGGAACCCTTCGTCCTGAAGGATACGGTGAGCTGCAGCTTTTTGGCTAGTGTGGGCAACATATGTGCTATGTTCTCACTTACACTTTAGGGATCAAGTCTTGTTTTAATGACACTCCGACCTGTTAGGGGTCATTCACACGTGTGTAAAACACTCACCTGTTGGACTTTATTATAAACACCTCATAATCTGTTATCAGATAGGAACACAGAGCATCTGTTGTTATACGGTTCGGTTAAGTCATTCTGTGGCCCTTCAGATTGCTAATCTCAGGACTGTAGAGAAGATGGCTGGGTATGTTTGTCGAGTGGACTAACCGAGAGACAGACCTCCTCGTGACCGGTGTCCACAGCCTTGGCTGCCATGTCACTGTTGTGTCAGCTGTGAGGGTCACACCCCCACAGCGCAAAGGCTAGCTAGTTGCAGAGCGGTTAGCACCTTCACACACAGCTAAAGCCACAGCAACAATATCACTAAATGACCTCAGAAAAGGTCACGTATGTGCCTGCTGACCTCTGTGTGTGACCTTGCTGGTGAGGAACAGCGTATGACTAATACATGAGGCTGAGATTTCACATTCTGGTTACAGGTTTCTTTTGATGTTACTGAGGTTAACAGTGAAACCACTGCTGGCATGTCTGACTCTCGCATGTGTTCTGCAACTACGTATGCGTTCTTTCTAAAGCTGGCAGAGGTCAGTTTATTTTTCCGTGTTATGCAGAAGGTTATAATGCAGGTTAGAAGTCCTGTAAAGTCACTTTAAAGAGGCTCGTACAAATGATTTGTACGTCAACAGCCTGGAACATAAAACCTGGAACCTAAATAAATTCTAATTTCAATTAGAAATGCACTAGGGTTATGAATTTATGACTCCATTAAGATAACCCTAATCATATTTCAGAGTCCAGGCTGTTGGGAGCTGTGTGGTGGTGATGTGAAGTAGCCTGTGGCTGGATTGGTTACAGGAAATACAAGTTTTCATTGTCATATATATCATTTTCATGAGGACACGTGATGACTCCAGGTGAGCATTTTAAGAACCGTGGCGCTGCCTCCCCGTGATTCTGTTTTTGGTTTGGCAAAACTCTTTCAGAAACTAAACACCGTGACTTTTATTAATAACATTATACGATACCTTACATGTCACATTGGTACACTTAGTTATGGCAGGCTCTCTCTCGCTCTCTCTCTCTCTCTCCCTCTCTCTCTCCCTCTCTCTCTCTCTCTCCCTCTCCCTCTCCGTCTCTCTCTCCCTCCCTCTTTCCCTCTCCCTCCCTCCCTAACTCTCTCCCCTCTCTCTCTCTCTCTCTCTCTCTCTCTCTCTCTCTCTCTCTCCCTCTCTCTCCCTCTCTGTCTCTCTCCCTGTCTGTCTCTCTCTCTCCCTCCCTTTCCCTCTCCCTCCTTCTCCCCCATCTGTCTCTCTCTCTCTCCCTCCCTCTCTTCTCTCTCTCTCTCCCTCTCTGTCTCTCTCTCTCTCTCTCTCTCTCTCTCTCTCTCTCTCTGGAGTGACAAAGGCAGACTGATACAATCACTTCACATGAGGGTAAGCTCAGGAGTGATTACTGTTCTACATTCTCCAGAGAGACAGTGAATGGGAGGATTCTCTCTCTCTCTCTCTCTCTGTGTGTGTGTGTGTGTGTGTGTGCGTCCGCGCACTCCTGTGACCTTGCTTTCCAATAAGGTGCTCGGTAAACGCAGGCGCATATATAACTGCAGTCATCTGCTGAATGCTGAGTTAACTGTACGGACCTGCAGCCCCAAACACAGTTTGAACCCAACTGGGTTTTGTTAAGCGTTCTGGTATGACAGAGACTTTGCACTGGGACAGTACAATTATATATATATATATATATATATATATATATATATATATATATATATATATATATATATATATATATATATATATATATAAAACCATATTTATACTGTAGATATTAACATCTACAACACATAGAACGCTGTGCTTGAGAGGTTTGAGAAGTCCTGTCACCTCAGCTCCTATGATAGAACCTGAGTTGCTCTTTCTGCTGATGTGGGCTTAGAGCAGGTGTCTCACCAGTTTAGACCAGGTGTCTCACCAGTTTAGACCAGGTGTCTCACCAGCTTAGACCAGGTGTCTCACCAGTTTTGACCAGGCGTCTCACCAGCTTAGACCTGGTGTCTCACCACCTTAGACCAGGTGTCTCACCAGCTTAGAACAGGTGTCTCACCAGCTTAGACCAGGTGTCTCACCAGTTTAGACCAGGTGTCTCACCAGCTTAGACCAGGCGTCTCACCAGCTTAGACCAGGCGTCTCACCACCTTAGACCAGGTGTCTCACCACCTTAGACCAGGTGTCTCACCACCTTAGACCAGGTGTCTCACCAGCTTAGACCAGGTGTCTCACCACCTTAGACCAGGTGTCTCACCAGCTTAGACCAGGTGTCTCACCACCTTAGACCAGGTGTCTCACCAGCTTAGACCAGGTGTCTCACCAGCTTAGACCAGGCATCTCACCAGCTTAGACCAGGTGTCTCACCACCTTAGACCAGGTGTCTCACCAGCTTAGACCAGGTGTCTCACCACCTTAGACCAGGTGTCTCACCAGCTTAGACCAGGTGTCTCACCACCTTAGACCAGGTGTCTCACCAGCTTAGACCAGATGTCTCACCACCTTAGACCAGGTGTCTCACCAGCTTAGACCAGGTGTCTCACCAGCTTAGACCAGGTGTCTCACCACCTTAGACCAGGTGTCTCACACCCTCTCAAGTGACTCTCTCCCCTCAGAAGAGTCCCACCCCTCTGCAGAGTTTTAACATTTGCTTCACAGGGAAGCTGCATATGGTTAGGTTGAAAAATCATTTTGCTGGATGCTTCTGTAGCACCACCTTATGGTGGAAATGTGTATTGCATAATCAGCGGCACTGATTTGATGTCTGGAGTTTATCCAGAGTACATCATACAGTAAAACTGTCCACGTTGTTGGGGTGTCTTTGGCATGTTCTCTGGCAAAGGTGCAATTAAATAATAATAATAATAATAATCTTTATTTGTATAGCACCTTTCATACATACATGCAACTCAAAGTGCTTTACAGTATAAATAAAAAGAAACATAAAA
>NC_135225.1:1746857-1791857 GCF_052324685.1 Brachyhypopomus gauderio | reverse complement strand
CTGGCCCTGGCCCGGAAACACCCCTACCTGACCCAGCTCTTCTGCTGTTTCCAGACCAAGGTACCGCGCCCGAGCTGCCCTCCACCCCCCGAACACCACCTGGCACCACCTGGCACTCCAGTTAGCATTACCAACCCTTTCCCTAAAACGATGCTGTCTTTTGATATAATTGACCACTAGGTGGCGATACAATGTCACATCTTCTCAAGTTCCTGTGCAGTAATGATACGTCTATAAATTCATGGTGCTGTTTTGTGATTATTGGTGTGAGTGGTGCTAAGAGGTTGTAGTATTATCTTCCCTGTGGTACTTTTAATATCCATGTAATATAAACGGTAGGAAGTCGGATTAGAGTAATGCAAAACATCCAGCTGCCTCTGGATATACAACATATAACAACATACAGTAGAAAATCAGACACACACACACACACACACACACACACGTCCCTGTGTAATACGGTTAACATTCTAAACAGCCTCAGTTCAAGTACAGCGAGGTACTTTTAATACAGCTGTTCTCCGCTGAGGTACCTCACCCTGTCGGCCAGACTGCTCTACACGACGCTCTGCCTTATCAGAGCCCCTGTGTGCCACGTCCGGTTCGCGGTCCGTACGTCTGTCGGCAGAACGACGGGCCGGCGGTCGCCACCTCAGTCACTCTCCGTGTTTATCTTCCCCCTCAGAGCCCCAGTCCGGCCGCGACGTACTCCCGCCTAATTTATTTATTTGTGCCATTTCCCCAAACAAGGCCGAGAACATTGTGTTCTAGTGGTGCAGAGGGAGGGAGAGAGGGAGGGAGGGAGAGAGGGAGGGAGGGAGGGGCCCACCGACCAGGCCGGGGGAGGAAGGGAGACGCAGGCTGAGGCAGCGGAAAGAGCCAGGCTCAGAGCGGAAGAAGCCCCCCCCCACCCCGACGATGGAATGGCCCAGCGGCCCCTGTGCCCCGGGCCAGGGGGAGAGGACAAGACTGCTGTGGGCTTGAGAAGACCACGGTGCTCCTGAAGGCCAGAAGGTGTAGAGGTGATTTTTGGGCCAAAATGTAGCCGTAGATTAAAATCCACAGGTGACGAGGGTTCATCTGGAGTTCAGAGTGATTCTGATCATTAAAAGTGAAAATCAGAAAAATAGCAGGAACTCAAAATTACAGTGGCTATAGGCCAAGCGCTCTCTCCTTCACTCGTTCTCTTTATTCTGTTCCTTCTCTCTGTCACTAATGAAGACATTGGCCTCGCCTTTGCTGTGTGCTAAAACAGGCGATTGTTGTAGGTCTTACATAATGGGTACTGATCCCTATCGGCTCAGCTCTGATGTGTATCCCATACGCTGTTTGTTTTCCTTTCCTAACACACATCCTCATATATGTGCGCGCATACACACACTCACACACATGCACACACACACACACACGCACACACACAAGCACACACACACACACACACCATCTGCTATTATTTTTCTTTTATTTTAAACTACAAGATTTCTGTCTCTCCCCCGACACAACACGCAAACACACAACACACAAACACACACACACACACTCAGGGGTCTTGATGCAATCTGCACGCGGGACTCATTTTTGACTCCACGTCCATGTCGAATCGGACAGATGCAGGTTTTCCACTTCCAGACTCCAGAAGAGCCCCGTGTCACACGCAGAGCACATGCGATGGTGGGACTATGAAATAAGACCTTCCTGCCTTCAGTGCTCCTAGCTCTGCTTATCTGCACACTTATCCCTGCACACTTGAACATCTCCCACCAAAGTCCTGCACTCTCTCCATCACTCTTCTCCTAATCAGATCTCATTGAACGCATGCAGGTGAGCAGACGTGTGCACCCTTCTCTTTTTTTTTACTCCTTTTCTCCTTTTCTCTCTCTCCCTCCTTCCTCTCTCATCAGGTCTTTGTCACCACGGCGACCCTCTCGTTGGCATGTTTGCCTCTCTCACTCCGTTCCGCTCCGCACCGGCGGGGACGGTGCTGTCTGAACCCGCTCACCTCAGACGGCACGAGTAATGCGCTCGCCTGCTCTGGGCTGCACCTTTTCACGCTGTATGTAGTGTGGATTTGGGTCGGCTTCATTAAAGGAAGAAAAAGAACGACAGGAAACGGCACACAAAAGAAACTCAGAAAGAACGGATCCAGATTGACTCATATTAGAGATTCATATTAGAGATTCATATTGAAGATTCATATTAGAGATTCATATTGAAGATTCATATTAGAGATTCATATTGAAGATTCATATTAGAGATTCATATTGAAGATTCATATTAGAGATTCACATTAGAGATTCATTTTAGAGATTCAGTAAGAGATTCATACTATTTCTAACAGGTAACCAGGTCTGTAAAAGAATGAAGATGGTAATCATTTGGTAACTATTCTTAAGTTCTTCAAATGTTTATATTGAGAGTAGCAGGGTCTTCGTTTGAGCGTGGACGTTCCCAGGAGGTCAGTGTGCTTCTGTTCTCATTGTGCCCTGTTCCCTCGTCCCCCTGTTGATGTGGGGTATGGGGGGGTTAATAGAGTGCCAACAGGCCAGCAGGGCATCTTTCCATCTCTCCATTATCCTTTGGTGAACCGGACCTTATCACAGCGTGCACAACGTCACGGCATCAAAATGAGAGGTGATGGCGTGAGAATGAACCTGAAGTGATGTGGTCAGGTGTGGAGGAAGCGCCCTAGATCGTTACAGGAGAGGGAGACAGCACAGAGAGCACCAGAGAAGGAGAAAGCTGGAGATGGGGAGACAGCAAAGCTTTTAAAACACATTATTCATGTTCCATCACGGCCCCAGAGGGTGAGAGGATAATCTTTGGAAGCTGGCCTTTTCTCTCTGCTGCAAGAAAACGTCCGGCCGGCGTTTCTGATCTTCAGAATACATTTAAATATGTAAGCGGAGCTGTATGCAACAATAACACGGTCGTCACGAGGTCCTCACACTCAGCAGCAGCAAAGCAAAATGCATTTAATGGTAGATCCTTCTGGCAAAACTGATTAATGCTGAAGTCTCAGTTCTCTGGTGAAGGCCAGAGGACTCTTCTAATGACATTCTGACCGCCGTGAAGCTCACGTGTAGGTTTAACAGTTGTAGCCAACACAGCACTGGAGAAATCTTTGTAAATATGGTCTGGGATATATAAGACAAAGCAGTCCTCTGGGGAACATGTTCGCTTTCTGACAATTGAACATCACATTTGGCACAAGCACACTGCCTGCTGTCATCAAACTGTGATAAAAAGACAATGTAAATATGTCATCAAGACGATGCCTGCAGACACACCAGGAAGTAAATCGGAAGCGTTCCTTTAAGCCCAGAATCTTTCAGTCGTGAGGGAATATGTCAGTGTTTTTCACAGCACATCTCACCGTGAACTCTGTTTGGGGTTCATATGGTTTTGTATAACAGCAGGCACAGAACAGTCGTGTTTAGCATAAATTCATTGTTTACCAATCTGTCTGATAGCAAGCTCCCTGCTCACACTGACTGGCCGCATGACTAAAGTTTCTTGGTTATTTATGCGTTGAGGTAAACCGTGTCACTGCCTGTGCCTGTAAACAGGCGCTGAGCCACAGTGCAGGTTCAGCTGAGCTCTAAGATTACAGTCGAGCATCACTGACCAGGCGATATCATGGACGGCACAACTGCTGGGAAACGTTGTGTAATGCTTTACTGTTACATTCAAAGTGCTCCTTGGACGATGAAAAAGTGGACAAAAAAAACATGTCTGAAAATTATACCGCATTTGACTGGTCAAAGGCTAAAATGAATATACTTAACCAGTCTTAGCTAAGACCTGTACAAAATTAAAATGTCAAGAACGCTCTCTGCTCACGCATCTTTGATGTCTGTTGACGTTTTAGCACTGTCTTCAGGGTCAAACGGCCCATTCTTGGTCTGACCCGGCACCCAGTACACCTGTATCAGGTATTCAGTGTTCTTACAGTAATAACTATGTTCATGTACATTGGAAGCCAAAACAGAGCAAAAATGTGCACTGTCTGGAGAACACAGCATTTCAACCCGGTCCTCTGGGTCAAACGGCCCATTCTTGGTCTGACCCGGCACCCAGTACACCTGTACCAGGTATTCAACATTCTTACAGTAATAACTATGTTCATGTATGTTAGAACAGAGCAAAAATGTGGCTGTTGGGGAGCCCAGCAGACTGGGCCTGTTATAACCATATAAGCACATTCGTAGCTCCTTGATGTCATAAAGTCTTACACTTATTTATATTTGTTTGCTGTCAACCTATAATCTGGATTTGATAATGCGGTTGTGGGCGTGGCGGGCGTGGTTGTGGGCGTGGTGGGCGTGGTGGGCGTGGTTGTGGGCGTGGTTGGGGGCGTGGAGGGCGTGGCGGGCGTGGTTGTGGGCGTGGGGGGCGTGGAGGGCGTCCACACCCCGCCCTTCTCCCACTACTCTTGGGTGGGCTCTTACCTCTTTAGCTGCTATAGTTGCTCCATGGTTGGATTTGATCAGCCTCCATGTTGACACCTGTGCGTGCGTCCAAACCTGCAAGTCGCCGTCGGAGAGAAAATGATAATCAAACCGCGACAGAATGCACCCCGTCCTGATTTTAAATCCCGGTGATCAGTAATCACACTCACAGTGATTAATGGCACAGTGATTAATCACCTCACATTGGTGGATAAATTAAATCAGCTCACGCAAAAGCGCCAAGCAGATCATGACAGGGAGTGTGGCAGCTTCTTGCGGTGTTTGCCTGGGTGGTTGTTCTCAGACTCATGGGCTGGAATGCCCTCCTGGGGAACGCCCGCTGCTGGACCACTTGGGCCCGGGCTTCTGGGTAAGAACGCCTGTGCCAAGCCAGCGGGACTGACAGTGCCACCTTCGAACCAAGAGGTTGAAGGTTTGAGCATGAAAGTGGTCTTTGTTTGCGTAATGTAGACTGACTGCGACTGTAGGTAAAGTGGTATAAAATTACTGGAATAGCTTCTGTTAAGTAAAACCTCTATGAGCAGTAGTTCATTATTTCTGTCTCCGTTTGTATGTTTGTTTTTGCTGTAAGATGTTCAGAAATACGTGTGCACACGTGTGTGTGTGTGTGTGTGTGTGTGTGTGTGTGTGTGTGTGTGTGTGTGTGTGTGTGTGTGTGTGTGTTTTGTGTGTTACATGCAAACGTATGTAGGAGTGAGTGCTTCGGGCAGGACTTTTAAGAACATGTTTGTGTGCATAACGTCATTGAATTCCCGTGTGATATCTCAGTGACACACACTGCTGCTGGCACGACTCCACACACGTATCCTTCATCATGTATCTCAGCATTCGCCACTAGAAGCTCCTGCTCGACTCTGCAGCGTATAGATCATGCCTCTGCTATTAAAACATGTCATTACACTTCATAGGCAATGCAGTATGCAGATTTCAAGGCTAGTGCTTACAGCAGCAGTTGGGTTAGGGTAAATTAAATGGGTCGGCCATTCAGGGTACCGACCCACACAAGGACACATGTTGCACGTTCCTGTTTCTTTTTGTATTATTAAAATCTACATAATAAACAGGTGGCAGGTTGTGGTCAACACCTACGACGGCTTTAAACACCTTTTTAAACAAATGACCCCCATTTCAAGTTCAGAAGTCACATATTGTAATGTAGCATGTTACACAACACCAGTCTCTGTCCTATTTGTGCAATGATGGTTTTAATTGAGTGTTTCCAAACTGCCCACCCAGAGAGCGCAGAAACACACACTACAGCAGAAGCATCTCTGGATCTGATGCCATGCTACATTTAGCTCTAAAGCACTTTTTTCCTCCCTGAACATTCCTCCCAGAACATAGTGTTCCCAAACACAGCCTTTATTTGCAGCCCATCAACATGTTAAGGCCTGAAACAGCCTGAGCAGCTCAATTAAGAGCTTCATCATCATAGAAGAAAGGAAGAGTTGGGGGGGGGGGGGGGGGGGGGTGAGAGAAATGTCTTGTGTGGTGACCAGCTCCATAAAACACTCTTAGTGGGCAACGCATGACAGACTTTTGGCAAACACAGAAATATTTCTCTGTTTTTCTGTCCAAAGTTGTTAGTAGTCATTGGTAGTGTCAGAGTGGAGGGTGTGTATACATGTGAGCATGCATGTGTGGTTTTTAGTGTGCGCATTTTTGGTTAGTAAGTTATTACTCCTCTCACGGATTATATAAATTGAGTGTAATCTGTTATAACATTGGCTTTAGATTTGGAAAAGTTATGAATTCCTATCCAGGAGTCTTTATCATCTCTGTTTTGCTGCTTACATAAAGTGAATCAGTAATATCTGTGTGACTACCACAGTGTAGGCCACTGTGGTTGGACACTCACATGACTGATTTCATGTGACATTAGTGTCGGTGTAGAAAGCTGCAGTTAAGGGTGTGTGTGTTTTTGTGTGTGTTTGTGTCTCTGTGCACAGACGTATAGAGAAGGGTTGTGTGTTCCAAAATTACACGTGCTGTGGTTTCTAGGTACATGACTCTGCAAATTATAAGTGTGATTTTGTAGGTGAATATGTGTACGTGTACATATACACATAAAACACACAGGGTTAAATAAACACACTGTGTGTGTGTGTGTGTGTGTGTGTGTGTGTGTGTGTGTGTGTGTGTGTGTGTGTTAGTAGTATACACTGTAAGGCTTCGTTTTGGTCTTAAGGATAAACATTCTTGACTGGTATCCAGGGCCACACACAATACACTCTGTACTGAAATTATAATGATTTCCTGTTGCTATCAACATCTCTGAGCTTTCCATTTGTTAAGCGAGTGGGCAGTGTGGTAATCTCACATTGGGGAAAAGCAATTACTTAAACTGGAGAGAAACAGGCCTCAAGTTGAGATGCAGTTAGTGGACCAGCAGGGGAGAGTGCACTGTTTTCACCCAGGGCTCACGAAAGGCTCACGAAGGGCTCAGGGAAGGGCTCATGATGGGCTCATGAAGGGCTCAGGAAGGTCTCATGAAGGTCTCAAAAAGGGTTCATGAAGGGCTCATGAAAGGCTCAGGGAAGGGCTCATGAAGAGTTCATGAAGGTCTCACGAAGGGTTCATGAAGGTCTCACGAAGGGCTCATAAAGGGCTCAGGTTTGTTAAAAAAAACCCCAGTGAGCACAGCGAGCTCATCCATCAATCCATCAAAATCCCAAACTGCCACTCTATGCTCCACAGATTGCTGTGGGTCTTGGTAGTTTATGTGGTGATTGAGTCTTCTCTTTATCTGGAGATCGAGTCTTCTCTTTATCTGGAGATCGAGTCTTCTCTTTATCTGGAGATCGAGTATTTTCTTTATCTGGAGATCGAGTCTTCTCTTTATCTGGAGATTGAGTCTTTTCTGTATCTGGAGATCGAGTCTTCTCTTTATCTGGAGATCGAGTCTTCTCTTTATCTGGAGATCAAGTCTTTTCTCTTGTATGGTGCAGAGACGCCAGTAACTCTACATTTGTAATTGGAAGCAGGAAATGTTTATTCGCGTTTGATTGGGTGGACCTTTGCTTCTTCTCTGGGAGCAGTTTAAACAAACTATTTCAGCATCCTGTTTAAATTCGCTTTCAGAGACAGAGGATGAGGTGAGGTAGTCAACTGCTCTCTTATGTAAGATACGTTCACCACTCTGAGAAAAGCAGCCCAGACTGTGGTATTCCATCAAAAAAGAAAAATGAAATTACAGTGGGTTTGATCAGAATCACTTGTGCTATCTGTCTACATCAGAAAGAAACAGATTGTTCAACTGTCCACATTTGTAGTTAGCTGGTAGCACCATGCATGAAGTGGTGTGAGCTGGGTTGGGCCGGGCTCAGAATACAACGTGAAGATGGACCTCAGGTGGAGACGTGGTTTGCAGAGCATTGATTTACACTTACTAGCAAAACACTACAAATAAAACGCAGGACTAAATGGACATCAGAGCATGTGGCAGTGACCAAATCAAAATCACTCACTGGAAATCACCCACCCAGAACTCTGTAGCCCAAATATTGTAACTGGTCAGTCTGGCTGGCCAGAACTTTCATCTGTGAAGATCTCTGATATTTGCTGGTTATGTTCTACACTATCACAAAGGATCAAGTAGTGTTTCTACATAACTGACGTGAAGAAGTTCTTTATCAAACTGCAGTAAATATATTAAAATATATAAAAGAAACAGGGAAAGCTACATCGTTAGATTCCACGTTAGATTCAACGTTAGATTCAACGTTAGATACAACGTTAGATACATCGTTAGATTCCACGTTAGATTCAACGTTAGATTCAACGTTAGATACAACGTTAGATTCAACGTTAGATTCAGCAGGACATCATGGCCTTGGGCGTCAGACTGAGATCCCTTTGCTTTGAGTGATTGTTTCACTTCAACAGGATGTTGTTTTTGACTGGCTGGCTTGAGCTGCTCCTGTGCCTCCTCTCATGATTCACACTCCTGTGGTGACATTGATCCCATTAGCACTACATCAGATGTTCATGTTCGGAACTCCCGCTCATAATTCGGGAAACACGGAGTAGCGACGTTGGGAAAGTTTGTACACAGCCTCTACGCTAACGTGGCCACGAGGCGAGAGCGCCGTCGGTCCGCTGCAGCGCGGGTCGCTCGGTGGGCGGCAGGGGCGTGTCTCGCTGGGCAACACATCATCGTGTGGCACCGGGTTCACGGCAGCGTATCCGCAGTGGAAGGACGGCGCTAACAGGCGTTAGCGTGCACTTTGTGAAGTTGCCTGCAGCGTCGAGTTGGAGATCTGCTGGTGGCTCCAGGTTGGAGTGGAATGTACCTCGCTTGAGCCCTTTGACCCCAAGAGACAGGCAGAGGCACCAATCAGAGTGTTACAGTTCGTGACAAAAACTGCACGTGGCATTGTTGAGAGCATGGGCCTGTCAACGGCTGCCTCCCGGCTAAACGTGACTGTCATGTGATTGAGCAGTACAGTCTGCAGACTTCTGATTCCATGAGATATCAATACATCTATTAGTTGCTTTGAATTAACTCCACAACACGATGAGTCCAACATTAGCTTCATGAACAGTTAGCTTTGTGAAGAAAGCTGGCACCCAGACTTGCAGTAGATTCATGCTAAGGGCAGGTACAGCAGGGGTGCGACTGCCCTCTACCCTAGGGGCAAATGCTGCCAGTGGGTGGAGGTAGAATATGGAAAGACACGGCTTAGATCTCCACTGGAACTATCTCCATTCCACCTTGCACTGGGGATAAGCAGTAATTATATGCTATCCTTGCATCTCTGGGTCAACCAGTTTGTTCCCTGGGAATAGATGTGCAGCCCATCGAGATCGACGATTAAAAATGCTGCTTTGTTTTCTTGTGGCTCCATCACCATTCAACTCTCAGGGCCTTATGTTCTCAGCCTCCGTTGGCCTGAACACTGGGCTGCCCTGAACTTTCTGTGAAGAAAACTGTGTTTTCTTCTTTCACAAAATTGATGTTCTTGAAATGTTCCCTCATGTCAACCTCCCTCTGTGTGGAATGTAGTAAGTATACCCAAATTATAGTTCTCCTTGTTGGCAGTGTTTGAGATAGGATAATTATCTGAGGTTTCAGTTCAGTGTACATCAGTAGTGTTCAGATCTGGACGTAAAATTCAAATCTGGTCCTGGAGTTTGTAATCCATTGTTGTTGATTAAATAATGAATGTTTATGGTTGGCCACTTGATCATCATGGCTCCTAGATGAAGGGAAAGTGGGAAATCTGTAGATCCTGGACCTTCATGACGGTGATTGATGACGACGATGATAAACTGCACATTTGCTCCAACCCCGCTGGCCTGGACTTACGGTTTCTTCTCGTCTCCCCAGGACCGTCTGTTCTTTGTGATGGAGTACGTGAACGGAGGCGACCTGATGTTCCAGATCCAACGTTCGCGCAAGTTTGACGAAGCCCGCTCTCGTTTTTACGCTGCTGAGGTCACCTCTGCTCTCATGTTCCTCCACAGAAACGGCGTCATTTATAGGTAACGTACTACGTCACCGCACACACGTGGGCAAAGGAGAAACAGGTGTGAACACTGCATTGTTTTGTGATAAATGTAATATGTGTCTCTACAACCACAACGGGATTTATACTTTACATAGCATCTCTGTTCCACTGTGTCGAACATATTAAAGTGCCAACGGTTGTAGCAACACAACTGATACCAACTACGTTCCAAATGCAGTCTGATCTCTGCCATGCAATCATGCTTTGAGCTCAAAGATGACAAGCTATGCCAATTCACTCCTCTAATCATTCCAGATTTGTCCATTCGTGAGAATAATGGTACACGTTCACACTTTTGTGTGTGGTTCGGGGTATCTCGGGTCAAGGGCTGGAGTCTAGTGTGTTGGGTGGCTGTTTAACTTAGAGCTAGGGGCATTTCTTGCCCTTGATGAACTCAGGTTGTTTACCTCAGGTTGTTTACTTGAAGGAGCCCTGTCTCTTGGATGATTTATTCCCTCCCTCCCAGTTTGTTTATATACTGGTTTGTGTGTCATTAACCACACACATCAGGCCGTGTTTAGGGACGTGAAGCTGGCATTCCTTTCCTTGGTTTAACTTTTGTCCTTTCTTCTGTACAATCTGGTTTCTACTGTATGCGTCTCCATCGATCAGTGAACCAGTGTGTATGAAATTTGAATATTTTTCTTCACAATACAGTGTTTACATCTAAGTCTCAAGTTGCTAATCCTCTGCTTCTCAAGCACCAGTAGCCAGAGAGGCTGTGCTGATCTACTCATCATCTAAAGCCCCACACCAATGATCAGTATATCTATTAGATTATTAGATGTATATCTGTCCAATGGGACGGTGTTCAGGTCGTGGTCCTGTCCCTAAGGGCTGGAGTGACCCCAGCAACCTCTCTGCATTCCCACCCAGCCATTCTCTGCCTGCCCCAAACACTCTTCTGGGGCTTGAAACAGGAAGAATCTCATTTGGAGCTGGATGTTGTTGTATTGAATTGAAACCACTTCCTCCCTCCCTGGTTTTCCTGAAACTGACTTTTGGAGAGGGAAGGCCACTGACAGTTCAGAAGGAACTGGGCCATTCTCGACGAGAAGGTCAGAGGGCTTCGTGTTTAGTAATTGTGACATTTGTTAGTTTTGCTGAAATACTTGAGAGAATGTCTCACTGTCTCAACTTGCAGTGTAGATGTAGATATGTCATATCTTTTTGATCTGGTTATGGTTTGGTTCATGTGTCCCCACTGTCCTGTGTGCCTTCAGAAGTCGATGTCGGTGTGGACTAGGGCTGAACTAGGGCTGAACTAGGGCTGACACTAAATCATTGAAGTGAGGGATTGGACCTTGATCTTCATAGAATTATATGATAATAATTCATTATAATTAAATTTTATACACAAGGCCTAGCAAACTTATTAAAAAAACTATATAAATACATAAGGGTTTAAGTAGTTTAAAGAACAGACATCTTTAAAATATTCACTATTGACTAGTTAAGGAATGGAGGTGATTCATTAACAGACAAAGTAGAGGTACATAAGACATTCAGGACTTCAGTGTGATTATAATGTGGATGTATCATAAAGTCTCGCCGATGTTTGTTTACTCAGAAATGGTCACTAGATTTTCGGTTTACCTGACAGGATGTTTCCTTTGTAATCCTAGACATGGCTAGTAGCATCCATGGCTACATTACGTTAACTAGCTAAACATTAGCTATTAGCTAATAACAATTAAAGCTGTAGAAAAATCTAAACAGAGAAGATTTGAGGCCTGTTGGAGTGGTATGACATGTGTTTCACTCTTACACAGAGCGCTGTCTCTTCCTTAATGCAAGAGACATGTACAAAACAAAAACGAAATCTGTGTCTAGATGTGATGTAAGAGTGTGCAAATTACGAACCTTGGAGATGGGTCACTGCCCAATCCAGTATGATAAGCAATGTTGGCCTTTGTTAGAACACCATGACTGTGATTCAGAATATTCGTTTGGACAATACCCACTCAGAACAGACAGACACTGAGGAATGTTTAGTCTGCAGTGTTAGGAGATCTGATTCTGTTCATTTCATCATTTTAGCTGGACAAAGCAAGGTTATTTACAGCTGATAATTGATCCAAAATAGCCTGATATCAAAATCTTGTTGTTTAGGTAGTTTTACTTTTTAACAGATATAAATGTGGTTATTTAAACCAAGTAAATTTTGAACCAATCTAATTTTACCCATATGGGTGATGCAGGTAAAATTTTACCCATATGGGTGATGCAGAATGTTGATTTTTGGAAGACAGCCGTCCACCTACAAGGCACACCTCATGACCTTGTGTGACTTTGTTTATTGTAAGGGTCATAAACGTCACACTTGACCAGTAAGTGGAAAGTGGGCAGGATGTGATCCAACCAGTTTGAATGGCTCATTGTGTGTTATGAGAATAACGCACATAAACACACAAATCTATTCATACCGTATTGCTGTAATGTGGTTCCAGGATTGATTTTCCTACGGTGGGAATAAGGGAGTTGATCGTACCCTCCTAAAGCCCACCTTAGACACGAAGCAAGCTGGGTGATTAGGTCATTAGAAGGCTTCTCTAATCTGCTTCATCTTCTCTAAGCTCAGAATCACTGGAGGGAAAACAGAACAAGTCGTTTTGTGGGAGATTATACTGAAATTCTTTAGAAATGTTCAGGCAGTTTCTGGGCTTTGACACACAGATGTCCTGTTGGCATCTCCTCGTCGAGGTTGCTCCTGTCCCCGAGTCTGTGGTAGACAGTGTGTGATCTGTGAGACTCGTGTGTGAGTTGGACCCTAAGTGTGGTTAGACCGCATTTTTGCCTCACATGAACTCAGCCTACCTGTCCCTGACCTGCACGACGCCACGCATACCTACGGAAAAAAAAACATGAAAAACAACAGCAACACCCCCCCGACATAACATTCTGTACTGTTTGTTGCTGAAGTGTTTCAACCTCCACCAGCAGCCTCCACCCACGCAAGCTCTGCTGGAAGAGAGAGTGGGTGGAGGCAGAGCCTCGTCTGGGGCTCAGCTGGTGTCTTGCGTGGGCTTGTCCCCAGATCACAGGTCTGCAGGCTGGGACCAGCAGCAACAGCAGTGGCTTCAGTGTGTGCACCTACCTGTAGAGCAGGGGGACGAGAAAAGAGTCCTCAGGGTCATCACCGATACTCTACTGCTCTACCTCTACTGTCCTACCTCTACTTCTACTGCTCTACCTCTACTGCTCTACCTATACCTCTACTACTCTACCTCTACTGCTCTACCTCTACTTCTACTGCTCTACCTCTACTGCTCTACCTCTACCGTTCTACCTATACCTCTACTACTCTACCTCTACTGCTCTACATCTACTTCTACTGCTCTACCTCTACTGTTCTACCTCTACTTCTACTGCTCTACTTTGACTACTCTACCTCTACTGCTCTACCTCTACTGCTCTACTTCTACTGCTCTACCTCTACTGCTCTACTTCTACTGCTCTACCTCTACTTCTACTGTTCTACCTCTACTGCTCTACCTCTACTGCTCCACCTCCACTACTCTACCTCTACTGCTATACCTCTATTGCTCTACCCTTACTGCTCTACCTCTACTGCTCTACTTCTATTACTATACTTCTACTGATCTACCTCTACTGCTCTACCTCTACTGCTCTACCCTATTGCTCTACCCCACTACTCTACCTCTACTGTTCTACCTCTACTGCTCTATCTCTACCTCTGCTGCTCTACCTTCACTGTTCTACCTCTACCTCTGCTGCTCTACCTCTACTACTCTACTGTTCTACCTATACTGCTCTACCTCCACTACTCTACCTCTACTTCTCTACCCGTACTGCTCTACCTCTACTGTTCTACCTCTACTGCTCTACCTCTACTTCTCTACCTCTACTGTTCTTCCTCTACTGCTCTACCTCTACTGTTCTACCTCTACTTCTCTACCTCTACTGTTCTTACTCTACTGATCTACCTCTACATCTCTACCTCTACTGTTCTTCCTCTACTGCTCTACCTCTACTGTTCTACCTCTACTTCTCTACCTCTACTGTTCTTACTCTACTGATCTACCTCTACTGCTCTACCTCTACTACTCTACCCCTACTGCTCCCCATCTCTTTGGATCCTGTAAAAGATATCTGGATCTTTTGTGGTATTGTGTGTCATTGATGTGGAGATGGGTCAGTGGGTGTACTGGCACACACCCACGTGTTGTTGCACTGTTGTTTTCAGGATAAGAGCCCATGTTTCCATAACAATATTCTTATGGGAAGAGTTTTTTCTTTCTTTTAAAATTTTTTTTAAACAAGGTGTTTTACTCTGGGAACCCCAGAAGACATCAAACGGTGAAGGTAATGTTCGTTAAAAAAAAAAAAAAAAACTTATTAAGAGTTTTTCTTGTGCCAGTTGATATATGCAGGATGGATGGATGAGTGGATGTTATTCCCTTTTCTGCATTTATTCTGATTTGCAGTACCATGCAGTACCAAGTCCTACACCAAATTCCTTTGACAGCAACATCCAAGATCCAGATATTCCTTACACCTTTCAAGTACCCACCGAAACACTGAGATGTGGGCACAACATGATGGATGTTTGTTAATATTGTTATATAGTCAGCTTTATTGACTACACCAACCACACCCACACTATTTTGATCCTAAAACACATTTTGATCCTCCTGATTAACTCTACATGGTGGAAAATATTCAGATGGGGGTGTGTTATATGTTCCCTCTCTCCTCTATCTCTCCTGCTCTATCTATCCCCTCTCCACCCCCCCCTCCTGTTTCTCCACCTGCCCTTCTAGATTTCATTCTCTCTCAGTTGCTGGAAACTGGATTTCTTAATTTTCTTTCTAGCTCAGTACTAATACATTTTTTCGATTAATGTACATCTATTAATTTTATTTAACCTTCACAACACCTTTAATTTTGACAGTTAATCTTGTTGCATAACACAAAAGGAAATATGGTGAGAGGGAAACATTCCCAGTTTACTGTGGTAGAATGATATCAAAATCAGCTAGCAACACAGGACAGAGGAAGTGAAGGCTCTTCTCTGTAAAACAATTGCTTAAGCGACGTGACTAGAAGGATCTAGAGGGGGGAGAGAGATAGAGAGAGAAAAAGAGAGAGAAAGATAGATAGAAAGGGTTTGTGTAAGAGAGATTGTGATATTGGGACTTCATGGAACACCCTGTATGGCCATAGATGTAAACCATAAGGGCTGAATTCAACCCAGAGCAGTGGGTCACGTCTGCTAACGTCCCCCCCCTCCTGCTTGGCGTTCACGTCTACTTATGGACGCACGTGCTCCATTTATCCCAGGTGTGTGCGTTTGGCGTTCGCCTCCTCATTCACGCTCGGACTCTCCCCAGTGTTCTGCACACAGAAGGTGTACAGAAGGTTCAGGCACGGCTCTGAACATCATGTACCTTTTTTTGGAAGATCTAAAATAGAGCAGTTGCATAAGGGGCCCTCCATCACACACGCACACCCACACAAGTCCTCTGTTCAGTAGGTCTGCTTGGTGAAAACACCTGAATGACATACTGAGATGTTGACATTCTTCATGCAATCAACCATCAAGCTCCAACCCAGCTAGTTTCATCCCTCCCTTCACCAGCTTTCATCAGACACACCTTATCGCCACTGCCTTTCTCTCCCTCTCTCCCTCCCTCCCTCCCTCTCTCCCTCATGCACTCTTACTCCTTTCACACTGGTTCTTTCAAGAACAACACACACACTCACACACAGACTGCACGGTGTTCCATTCCCTCTATCTAAGTCTGGAATTGTGTTTAAGAGAGTGTTTATGTTTTACACTTGAAGTCCTCTCTGGCACTTACGTGTTCGACAAAGAATGATTAAGAACAACTCAGAATAACTCACATTGGTTCAGAATAACACAGAATGATTCAGAATAACTCAGAATGCTTCAGAATAACTCAGAATGCTTCAGAATGATTCAGAATAACTCAGAATGGTTCAGAATAACTCAGAAGGGTTCAGAATGATTCAGAATAACTCAGAATGGTTCAGAATAACTCAGAATGGTTCAGAATAACTCAGAAGGGTTCAGAATGGTTCAGAATAACTCAGAATGGTTCAGAATGATTCAGAATAAACAAGTGCATCTCTTACATTGGCCTCTTTCTTCTGAGCAATTACATATTGTAAATAAACTGAACTATTTTATCATTCCAATAGGTTTTTCAGTTTTTGCACACAGAGATACACATATATTGTTGTAAATGGATATTATACAGTATACAGTCTAAGTGCCAGTGTACACACTGGACAATTTTGCATATAAATTTTGCATGTAAAGAAAATACACATCCATAATGTTATATTTATGCATACGTGTATGATTGAAAGAGTACTTTGTCTGGTAGAGGTTATTAAATTTTTTTATTCTGAGAAAATCAATGTTAAGTAGAATCTAGGCAGTATCTTCATTGAGGTGTACTATGTAAAAATATTTACACCTAGATTAATGTTGCTTCACAATATTATATAGTGTTGATTGAAATCAAAAGTGATTTATGACAGCGAAGAAACGTAGCCGGTCTGTTTCGTCCTGCCGTGGGGTGTAGAAGTGTAGAATTCTTCACTAAATTTATGCCGCCAACGTACGCAGCCCCGCCCCATGACCCACTCTGCTGCACCTTGACCTTTGCCCCCGGTCCTGACCCTGCATTCTTCCTCTCGCATGCACCTGGTGCTTCGTCGTGTGACGGCTGCCCCCCCCCGTTTCCTCCACGCAGGGACCTGAAGCTAGATAACATTTTGCTGGACGCAGAGGGCCACTGCAAGCTGGCCGACTTCGGCATGTGCAAAGAGGGCATCTTGGGTGGCGTGACCACCACCACCTTCTGCGGGACGCCCGACTACATCGCCCCCGAGGTGAGGCACCTCACCCTGCTGGGAGTTTATTGTGCAGCCTGCTGGTTATGTAATGCGTACAGGCACTTAGCGCGCCAGTTAAAATGATGTCTTTGGGCCGCACCACTGAAGAAGTCGTGCAAGTTGCGGCCTGTGTGGTGAAAGACTGCAGGGTTACGTAGTTCACAGCATGTTGACTGATATCTCTGGTGAGGCCAATACAGTTGGGCGACAGTAACAAAGACCTTTAATGCTGATTTTCATTCTTTTAAGTCCCACAGTATCTGTAAACAGCAAGTTCTAAACAAGCGTGTTTAATTCAGCTCAGAGTTGTGCACTGAAGCAACATCTGATTTTTTCTTGCAAGCTTTGAGTATTCTGATGAGTCAGAGATCAGAGACACGGGAGTGAAGTAATGAAACGATTTGGGGTAATCAAGGCTAGAAATTGTAAGCAGAACATTAATCACAGTAATCACAACTGGCCTTTGTTGTCACGATATGAGGCCCCAGGCGCAGTTTGGTCCTGATTTGTGCCGGGTTTGGTTTTCCTCCCTGTTCTCTGCAGATCCTACAGGAGCTGGAGTATGGCCCGTCCGTGGACTGGTGGGCCCTGGGTGTGCTCATGTATGAGATGATGGCGGGTCAGCCCCCGTTTGAGGCTGACAACGAAGACGACCTGTTTGAGTCAATCCTCCACGACGATGTGCTCTACCCGGTGTGGCTAAGCAAAGAGGCCGTGAGCATCCTGAAAGCGGTGAGCATCCTCTCTCTCTCTCTCTCTCTCTCTCTCTCTCTCTCTCTCTCTACTCCTCTTTCTCTCTCTCTCTCTACTCCTCCCTTGCTCTCTCTACTCCTCTCTCTCTCTCTAACCCTTCACTCTCTCTACTCTCTCTCTCTTTCTACTCTTCTCTCTCTACTCCTATCTCTCTCTAGTCCTCTCTCTTCTCCTCTCTCTCTACTCCTCCCTCTCTCTCTCTCTACTCCTCTCTCTCTCTAACCCTTCACTCTCTCTACTCCTCCCTCTCTCTCTCTACTCCTCTCTCTCTCTCTAACCCTTCACTCTCTCTCTTCTCCTCTCTCTCTACTTCTCTCTCTACTCCTTGAAATGCCTCTTTTCCTCATTTTCCTTTGTTTTTACCATTTGTTTCTGTCCCTCTTCTTTTTCTCTCTGTCCATCTCTCTCTCTCTCTCGCTCTAGCGGTGATTACTAAAGAGGGATGTTGGGCAGGAGCAAACGACCACAGTGAGAGTAAGACAGAGAAAATGGGTGAGACATAAGGAGAAGAGAGACAGGGCGAGTGAGAGAGATAGGAGAGAGAGACAGGAGAGAGAGATAGGAGAGAGAGACAGGCAAGTGAGAGAAGGAGAGAGCTGAGTGAAATAACGCTTCTTGTGGGAAAAGAATGGAGCATGTCCTCTTGAGGCCTGGCTTGTGTGACCTCAGAGATCTGATTTCGGGGAAGACGGACCAACATTGTGTCCCCTTTATAGTACCAACCAGTGTGTGTGTTTGTGTGTGTGTGTGTGTGTGTGTGTGTGTGTGTGTGTGTGTGTGTGTGTGTGTGTGTGTTTGTGTGTATTTGTGAGTGCGGATTAAAAAATTTGTTTAGTTTATGTGTGACCTTCATCTTTAAACTCATCACTCATATTAATAATTTATGGTATCCACAAATGCATGTGTGTGTGTGTTTGTGTGTGTGTGTGTGTATGTATGTGTGTGTGTGTGTGTGTGTGTGTGTGTGTGTGTGTGTGTGTGTGTGTGTGTGTGTGTGTGTGTGTGTGTGTGTGTGTAGTACTTTTTCCATCACATATTCCAGATTTACTTTGGCTGTTCCTTGAGCGTGTGTGGGAACGGCGGTGTGTTTTTGTTGGACCGCGCCGTGTCGCACTGAGATCTGTCTCACTGCAATCTGTCTCACTGCAATCTGTCTCACTGCAATGTGTCTTGCTGGCACGTCAGTCACATGAAGCCCACATGCTCCAGGCCGTCCTTTACCGGGACGAGATACTACATCACCTCCACATCACCTCCACATCACCTCTACATCACCTCTACATCACCTCCACATCACCTCTACATCACCTCTACATCACCTCCACATCACCTCTACATTACCTCTACATCACCTCCACATCACCTCCACATCACCTCTACATCACCTCCATATCACCTCCACATCACCACCACATCACCTCTACATCACCTCCACATCACCTCCACATCACCTCTACATTACCTCTACATCACCTCTACATCACCTCCACATCACCTCTACATCACCTCCACATCACCTCCACATCACCGCTACATCACCTCTACATCACCGCTACATCACCTCCACATCACCTCTACATCACCTCCACATCACCTCCACATCACCTCTACATTACCTCTACATCACCTCCACATCACCTCCACATCACCTCTACATCACCTCTACATCACCTCCACATCACCTCCACATCACCTCCACATCACCGCTACATCACCTCTGCATCACCTCCACATCACCTCTACATCACCTCCACATCACCTCCACATCACCTCTACATCACCTCCACATCACCTCCACATCACCACCACATCACCTCTACATCACCTCCACATCACCTCTACATCACCTCTACATCACCTCTACATCACCTCCATATCACCTCCACATCACCTCTACATCACCTCCACATCACCGCTACATCACCTCCACATCACCCCCACATCACCTCTACATCACCTCCACATCACCGCTACATCACCTCCACATCACCTCTACATCACCTCCACATCACCTCCACATCACCACCACATCACCTCCACATCACCTCCACATCACCACCACATCACCTCTACATCACCTCTACATCACATCCACATCACCTCCACATCACCTCCACATCTCCTCCACATCACCTCCACATCACCTCCACATCACCTCTACATCACCTCCACATCACCTCCACATCACCTCTACATCACCGCTACATCACCTCCACATCACCTCCACATCACCTCTACATCACCTCCACATCACCTCTACATCACCTCCATATCACCTCCACATCACCTCCACATCACCTCCACATCACCTCTACATCACCTCTACATCACCTCCACATCATCTCTACATCATCTCTACATCACCTCCACATCACCTCCACATCACCTCTACATCACCTCTACATCACCTCCACATCACCTCTACATCACCTCCACATCACCTCCACATCACCTCCATATCACCTCCACATCACCTCTACATCACCTCAACATCACCTCCACATCACCGCTACATCACCTCTACATCACCTCCACATCACCTCCACATCTCCTCCACATCACTTCTACATCACCTCCACATCACCTCTACATCACCTCCACATCACCTCTACATCACCTCCACATCACCTCCACATCACCTCTACATCACCTCTACATCACCGCTACATCACCTCCACATCACCTCCACATCACCTCTACATCACCTCCACATCACCTCCACATCACCTCCACATCACCGCTACATCACCTCTACATCACCTCTACATCACCTCTGCATCACCTCAACATCACCTCTGCATCACCTCTACATCACCTCTACATCACCTCCACATCACCGCTACATCACCTCTACATCACCTCCACATCACCTCTACATCACCTCCACATCACCTCCACATCACCTCCACATCACCTCAACATCACATCCACATCACCTCTACATCACCTCTACATCACCGCTACATCACCTCTACATCACTTCAACATCACCTCTACATCACCTCCACATCACCTCAACATCACCTCTACATCACCTCAACATCACATCCACATCACCTCCACATCACCGCTACATCACCTCTACATCACTTCAGCATCACCTCTACATCACCTCCACATCACCTCAACATCACCTCAACATCACCTCCACATCACCTCTACATCACCTCCACATCACCTCCACATCACCTCTACATCACCTCTACATCACCTCTACATCACCTCTACATCACATCCACATCACCTCTACATCACCTCTACATCACATCCACATCACCTCTACATCACCTCCACATCACCTCAACATCACCTCAACATCACATCCACATCGCATCCACATCACCTCTACAACACCTCTACATCACCTCTACATCACCTCCACATCACCTCCACATCACCTCAACATCACATCCACATCACCTCTACATCACCTCCACATCACCTCCACATCACCTCTACATCACCTCTACATCACCGCTACATCACCTCCACATCACCTCCACATCACCTCTACATCACCTCCACATCACCTCCACATCACCGCTACATCACCTCTACATCACCTCTACATCACCTCTGCATCACCTCAACATCACCTCTGCATCACCTCTACATCACCTCAACATCACATCCACATCACCTCCACATCACCGCTACATCACCTCTACATCACTTCAGCATCACCTCTACATCACCTCCACATCACCTCAACATCACCTCAACATCACCTCCACATCACCTCTACATCACCTCCACATCACCTCCACATCACCTCTACATCACCTCTACATCACCTCTACATCACATCCACATCACCTCTACATCACCTCTACATCACATCCACATCACCTCTACATCACCTCCACATCACCTCAACATCACCTCAACATCACATCCACATCACATCCACATCACCTCTACAACACCTCTACATCACCTCTACATCACCTCCACATCACCTCCACATCACCTCAACATCACATCCACATCACATCCACATCACCTCTACATCACCTCTACATCACCTCCACATCACCTCTACATCACCTCTACATCACCTCTACATCACCTCCACATCACCTCTACATCACCTCTACATCACATCCACATCACCACCACATCACCTCTACATCACCTCCACATCACCTCTACATCACCTCTAAAGCAGCGTGCGGACAGCTCTCGTGTGCCTTCTCTAACCTTTCCTCCTGTCTGCCTCCTCCATCCCAGTTCATGACGAAGAGTCCCAGTAAGCGTCTGGGCTGCGTGGCGGCCCACGGCCAGGAGGAAGCCATTAAAGTTCACCCGTTCTTTAACGAGATTGACTGGGCACTGCTGGAGCAGAGAAAAGTCAAGCCACCCTTCAGACCACGCATTGTGAGTACCGCGTGCTTCAGCTTGTGTTTTTAATTCAGCTTTTGGTTACTGAGGACAGAATTAGGTTTAAGTGTAGGCATAGTGGGTTGGGGGGGGGTCTGCTACATGTTTTTGTTGTGCTGAATGTCGCCGCTCTTCTTCCAATCTAACACTCGTCATTCTCAGGCTGACCCCATGGCTCAAGTCCTTATGGGTACTGATGCAACCCATTGTGCCCTTTGCAGTGGAGGGTCTGTGCCACAGCGCTCCTGGTGGCTGGGAGGGGTTGCAGCTTTTTCAGCAGCACCCGTGTGGCTCCTCCCGCCCCTCCTGGAGCCTTGTCCCTGGGCTGGACTCCCACACCTGCTCGTGCGCCCCCTCGGTGCCCCCCCACCATGGTGGAAAGCCAGAGTGGGGGGGAGACAGGGAGAGACACAGTAGAGACAAAGTAGAGGCAGATAACCCAGTCTTCAGGAAAACATGACCACGCGTGTAAACCTGGGTCATGATCACGCGTGTAAACCTGGGTCATGATCACGTGTGTAAACCTGGGTCATCATCACACGTGTAAACCTGGGTCATGATCACGTGTGTAAACCTGGGTCATGATCACGTGTGTAAACCTGGGTCATGATCATGCGTGTAAACCTGGGTCATGATCACGTGTGTAAACCTGGGTCATCATCACGTGTGTAAACCTGGGTCATCATCACGTGTGTAAACCTGGGTCATGATCACGTGTGTAAACCTGGGTCATGATCATGTGTGTAAACCTGGGTCATCATCACGTGTGTAAACCTGGGTCATGATCACGTGTGTAAACCTGGGTCATCATCACGTGTGTAAACCTGGGTCATGATCACGTGTGTAAACCTGGGTCATGATCACGTGTGTAAACCTGGGTCATCATCACACATGTAAATCTGGGTCATGATCACTGGTGTAAACCTGGGTCATGATCACGTGTGTAAACCTGGGTCATGATCACGCGTGTAAACCTGGGTCATCATCACACGTGTAAACCTGGGTCATGATCACGTGTGTAAACCTGGGTCATCATCAAACGTGTAAACCTGGGTCATGATCACGCGTGTAAACCTGGGTCATGATCACGCGTGTAAACCTGGCTCATGATCACGTGTGTAAACCTGGGTCATGATCACGCGTGTAAACCTGGGTCATGATCAGGCGTGTAAACCTGGCTCATGATCACGTGGGTAAACCTGGGTCATGATCACGCGTGTAAACCTGGCTCATGATCACGTGTGTAAACCTGGGCTGTAAATTAGGGGGCAGTTAGGGGCCATTAGCAGTTTTAGTACATCCATTTCGAGCTGTGTGTGCACTGACATCTGAATCAAACAGACTCACTTCAGCTACACTGTCCCACATTGTTACGTCCACAAAAGTTCAGAAAAAATGTTTGTGAAAAAGAACAAAACACTTAAAAAAAGAAAAGCTTCAGGCTACATGTGTCTTTTTGTTAAAAGTAGAGACAAAAATACAACAATACCAAAGTGAATTTGCAGCATTCTCAGTTTCTAGTAACAGCTCTATGCCACCAATGCCAGAGAATCTGTCCTTCGATTAGCTTAAAACTTTATTCTAAATGTTTATAGACTCTAGCACTTTATAGAGTCTAGAACTTCTATGATACTTTCTCCTGAATGTTGTAAAACCAACACATCCAACTAAAGCTTGAATGTAAGCAAGTTTTGTTTTGCCTATGCTATGCCAGTTCTTTGTCTTTACAATACTCTGCTTGTAAGCCTTTGGTCATGATCTCTAATCTAAAGCACAAACACAGTAGAGAGAACAAATGCTCATCTTCTCGTCTTTGTCTCTACACACAGAAAACCAAGCGAGACGTCAATAACTTTGACCAGGACTTCACCCGTGAGGAGCCCGCGCTCACGCCCGTAGATGATGCCATCATCAAACAGATCAACCAGGATGAGTTTAAGGGCTTCTCCTACTTTGGTGAAGAGACTCTGTCCTAGGACTACAACTCCCATCTCCTGCACGCAACTTTGACTCTTCTATAGACCTGTGCCATTTCACCTTTAAGAACTGAATGGAGACCATTTGTAGTATGAGTCCACGTGTAGAACTGCAAGCTCCTCACGCAGTTAATCTGATGGTTTTCTTTATCTTATTTATTTGTTGTTGTAAGAATGGAGTGGTAAGGGTTTTAGTATATATAGCAAGACAATACATTTATTTACTTGCAATTTCACACACACACACACACACACACACACACACACACACACACACACACACACACACACACACACAGTGGTGGAAAAAATATACCCGGGCAGAAACCCTGGTGGTGTGAGAGAGAATCTACTTGAAAAAAGTCAGTGCTCATCCAATAAATTACTTGAATAATAATTATAGTAATAGCTTTATTTATTATTATTACTCAAGTGGATTACTGAATAAGCACTTCATATTATGGAATTTCATTAGAAACTACTCAAGTAAGCATCTATTATATTTTTATTGATCATCATGTGCTTCTCTATATTTTTGTCCAGACATGAGTGTAGATTACCTATGTTTGAGTCGGCATTATCTTAAAGCTGCACTATGTAAGTTTGGAAAATCTCTGGTGGAAATATGAAATTGCATGAATCGTGTGCAAGACCATTTTGTAGCGTAGACTGTGTTGCGCATGAATGATTAATCTGACGATCGCGAGCGTTTTCACGTTGACAACTCGGTGATGGAAGCTTCCTCCGAGGACTCACGTAATTTATCTACTGTTCTATTCTCATCCTTAACAGTATAACATTGGATTTGCATTTGAGATGCAGATATATGTGAAATTGAACACTGCCACATTCGAGGTTGAACTACATTGGACTTTAGTTATAAGATTAGCTGGAGAATGTGAACTGTTCTGTAGAAAGCTACACCAAAGCAATAGTTATTTTCTGTTTTGAAACTAGTGTTTTTGACATCCTTAAGAAACATCAGGTTAATTTAGTAAGAAAGCCATCACCATGTATTATCTACATATATGTGTCTTCTGGCTTAAGAGGTTAACTTAAAAATGTACTTTATGTATGACACTGTTTACACAACAATATGAAACAAGACAAACTCTAAAGCAAAAAAGCAACAGCACAGTTATAAGAGTAACATAATTTAATGTTATCCTTATAACTGCTGTTGCGTTAGCTGTATAGCTAACATTAACTGGCGATTTCCATAATTTTAGCTGATTTTTTAAATCTTGTGTCTTTTTTTGCTTTAGAGTTCGTCTTGTTTCGTGTAAATTCCACAACTAGAATAACTTAAAGAATAAAAGCTGGCTATGTTCGATAACTACGGTAGCTTGCAAGCCGCCAACATTATGTACCTGTTCGACAGTATGAAATCCACTCAGCATCAGACCCGAAACCCTTCAGCTCACAGAGCTGTTGCCATCAAGCCAGTGTTAAATCTGGTCTTAGCTACAGCTCTTTGTTTTAGCTTGCTAGCTTTCTTCATTTTCTAGATTACTTTGACACACTCACACGCTGTGAGCCACGCCCAACTAACGTTGCTCAGGTAATCACCGCTTCAAGCCCAGACCTTCTTTTTGAGCTTGTTTGTGTGATGTGAATAGGTTAAGATGTCTGATGTTCTTCCAAAACACTACTGCCAATCCGACCCCAGTGTATTATTTTAGCCCGTAATTTTTTCTGTTCAACTTGCCATGACTTTCAGTTTTAGCAAACAAGCCCTACATAGTGCAGCTTTAAATATTTCATCCACACTGGGGCCGAATTTAAATACTTATATTTCAAAATAAATACATATACAAAAAATTTAAATTATAAATCGTTTTAAAAAGAAGTCTTGACAGTAAAACTGCATACACTCTGTTGCTTTCCATCACTACGCACACATTCAGCACCGTAAGGAGTCCTGGTCCATAGAGGACCTGGGGGATTCAGGTGCGTATTTCACCCACCCAAACAGGCCTCTCATCTGCCTCTCTGTATCCTGCCCACTGGGCTACAGTAACACTACCCATAATGGAGCCCCTATCCCCATGGAATTTGAAAACCAAATATTGGAAACCGGTCCGTAACTATAAGGTCCAGGAATTCGAAAGAGAGCCGCTCGAGTTTGATTCTGTCAGAATAGATGGATCCGTCTGCAGGGTCAGGTCTGATGGGCCCATCTGCAGGGTCAGGTCTGATGGACCCGTCTGCAGTGTCAGGTCTGATGGGCCCGTCTGCAGGGTCAGTCCTGATGGACCCGTCTGCAGGGTCAGTCCTGATGGACCCGTCTGCAGTGTCAGGTCTGATGGACCCGTCTGCAGTGTCAGGTCTGATGGACCTGTCTGCAGTGTCAGGTCTGATGGGCCCGTCTGCAGGTTCAGGTTTGATGAACCCGTCTGCAGGGTAAAATTATTTAGCAAAGTATTAGTGATATTGTGTGTGTGTGTGTGTGTGTGTGTATGTGTGTGTGTGTGTGTGTGTGTGTGTGTGTGTGTGTGTGTGTGTGTGTGTGTGTGTGTGTGTGTGTGTGTGTGTGTGTGTGAAAGAGGGAGAGGTTTATGATTCATGAAAACCTGTTACATTTATTTTTATTATTATTACTGGATTGTCTTATTGCTCATCTGCTGAAACTGTAGACCATGGGCAATAGCAGTACCTGATCATGACGACCTCCATGTACACATCTTGTTTATTAGCCTGTGAACTCTTTTGGAAATAGAGGTCTCATCTGTTGCATGTTCATGCAGACAACAATATTTTGTGTTGTCAGATCATGAGGAATAACGTCAGTGTCCATGTGCAATATGATGTTTCTCGTTTGCTTTGTTTTGACTTCTTTGCCAATGTCCCCAGTTTTGCTCTCTCTTGAGGGTCTCCCTCTGGTCCTGTTGAGGGTCTCCCTCTGGTCCTGGTGAGGGTCTCCCTCTGGTCCTGGTGAGGGTCTCCCTATGGTCCTGTTGAGGGTCTCCCTCTGGTCCTGGTGAGGGTCTCCCTCTGGTCCTGTTGAGGGTCTCCCTCTGGTCCTGTTGAGGGTCTTCCTCTGGTCCTGTTGAGGGTCTCCCTCTGGTCCTGTTGAGGGTCTCCCTCTGGTCCTGGTGAGGGTCTCCCTCTGGTCCTGGTGAGGGTCTCCCTCTGGTCCTGGTGAGGGTCTCCCTATGATCCTCAGTCATCTCTCTCTTTCGCACAATTGATGATTCAGGGATGAATCCCAGAACTTTTTTTTCACACTAAAAAAATATTAAGCCATACCTTATCTCACTGCTGTCTTGTGTGTGTCACACATGTGCACAAATAATTTTGTGTAGTTTACTGTATGCTTTTATCAGATTTTGTTTCATGTTTTTGAGAATTAACTCCCTGCTGTTCATGCAAAAGATGATGTAAACACAATCCGAAATTCAAAAGAGCCAGACAAGACTGACAAAGCAAAGGAAACGGATCTCCTCACATCCAGACCACAGACTGAACAGGCAGGGAAACGTATTTACAGTGCTGGTTACTTTATAGACAGATATCCATGGATGGTTGTTTTGTTTGAGCCCCTGACCACAACGTCACCAGAGCATCACATCAAGATCTACGGAAGTGTCACCCATAACTATCATGGCGTTTCACCACGTAATGAATCTCCTGAGCCTCTAGCACACGCTCACTCTGCAGGGTGTCAGCTTGTGTGTGTGTGTGTGTGTGTGTGTGTGTGTGTGTGTGTGTGTGTGTGTGTGTGTGTGTGTGTTGAGCTGCTTTCTCTGCATCCCTGTAGATAATGTTGAGGCCTCAGGTGTGTTCCTACTGGGCAGTACCAGAACCAGAACCCAAGAACCAGAACCTCACCACTTGCTTGCTAGATCTTCCACTCTGCTTAGGATGTTACATGTAATTTTTAGATTTTTTAAGAGTTTTTTTTTTATTGTTTTCATTGATAGACTCTACATTGGAATCATATCTGGGCTGTTGTAAACATTGATACATTCAAGCAAAATAAACCTATACATGTCTGCAGAAGTTGCTCTTAGGAAAATGCAATCTATCTGTGTTCAGCTAAGTATTATGTATGTACATACGGAGGTACAGTACAAATTAATGTAAGTTATATGTATTATATCACTGTAAGTATCATATACATGTGTATGTAAGTATTTTACATTCATTGTTTTGTGTTGTGAAACTTTGTACAGTGTGTTGGTTTGATTCTTTCACTCACCGTTCATGTCATGTCATTGTAAGCGTTTTACTGTGTGCCAAACGTACTGTATTCAAAGACGTGAATGTGGGTCGTTTGTTTTGGAGCCTATTAAATAAGATGGTGTCAAAGCAGCAGTTTTGCTCCAGTTGTAAAGTGTGTTCTGTGTAAGGACAGCTAGCCTTAACGCGACCGACAGACATGAGTGGGGGGGTGGGGTCACGAATTAATAGCGTCTTCTCTTTTCTGACAGAAAGTCTGACAGAAAAATAACAAATACTTCTATAAAATATTTATTATAGATTTGTTTAACAAATAACAAAATAGCTCGCCAAAAACCCAGAGAAGAAGAATTAATGAAACACTCCTCCAATGTCCTTAGGTCACAGACCAAAACGCCACAGTGTGAATAATCGACCTTGTGGAGTGTGACCCTTTAACAGAGGTGGCGTGTGTCCTGGGGCAGGGGACATGTCACTGGCCTCATTTTGTGGCCCCTGAGTTAAATAATATGAATTACTCTGTGGAATGTCAGCGCAATCTCACTTGAAGGAGAAAAACCGAATGAAGACTGAAGGCTTCACATTTCACTGTGAATCAGATAAAAAGAAGGTGTTGAAATTGTGCTCAGAATACGAGGATTAAAAAGTCACTTCGCATTGTCTGCGCACTTGTTCTGTGATTTGAACTTCAGCCTGAACTTGAAATATATAAGATCATAATTTTCCTCATAGCTGCAGGAACCGTGCAGGGACGTACTGGTAGTACTAACTGGGTTTAAGATCAATATCACCGCCGACGTGGCGAAGTAATGCATCATCTAGAGTTTGGTACTGGGAATGAGCATTTATAAACGTTCAAGACTGTAAATTGAGGACGGGGGCTCACGTTGTGCTCATATGGCGCCCAGCAGGTTTGTGGGGTTGTTGTTCTGCCTGTAGATGGTGACAGTTGCTGATTCAGGAGACCAGGAGCGGCTCCCCGGAGGAGATAAAGTCATCGGTCTCGAAAGTATCAAGGTTAGGCGAGCGAGGTGGGGGGGGGGGTCAGGGGGTCAGGGGGTGAGGGGTGAGGGGGCGGCTCCTCCGGACCAGCCAACCAATCCAGGGGGTGAGGGGGCGGCTCCTCCGGACCAGCCAACCAATCCAGGGGGTCGGGGGAGGGTCCTCCGGATCAGCCAACCAATCCCGGCGCCGTGACTGCCCGCTGTGGTTCGTGTAGAACAGATCCAAAGTTCTTCTGTAGTTCCAGAGCAGCAGGTGAAACTCGGACCTTCTCACTCAGCGCGTCTCCAAACACCTGGACACCAGCTGCGGGCAGGAGAGGCTGTACGATCCTCGGCAGTGTCCTGAGACTGTACGGCCCAGACAGCTGCTGAGCAGAACTTTAACTCGGAATGGACTTTATCTGGGAACAGGCAGCGGAACTTTAATTCACTGTAAGATCGTACGAGCGCAACTTGTGTTTCCAGCTGAATTTGATGCGACCAAAGTCCACTTGAATATCGGAAATTACCAAGAGATCTTGGAGACATGACGGCGGAAAAAGACAAGAAAAGGTGAGAAATGTGACTGTGCGTGTTTAAATGACCCGAGCGGTACCGACACACGTTACACTTCACGACGGAACCGGACCACACAAGAGAGAATAAAGTTTTACTGAGACATGAACAAGTTAATCCGACTGAAGTTCATAAAAAGTAGCGCAGAAATGCGAACAAACGTGAGGTTCATTTGTTCATGTGTACATTTATGAGTTCGTGTTTTAATATATATATATAAACATAACAATTTACTTATATATATAATTATTTACACACAGTCGTATCATATCGCATTTTTCATAGTTGTTTGGCGGCCTATTAGAGTAGCTCTCTATAATGTCTACTGAGCAAAATACAAAATCTTAATTAAGGATTATTGATATGATATAATGTATTGTTATTATTATTATTGTTATTGTTATTATTCTGCACTTGTTAAAGAATAAACATCGTTTAATGAGTATTATAAAAATGATGTTCTAAACGAACCCTAAAACTATTATGTATTATTTTATAATGTATTATAAAACGGGCCAATTAACGAACTGGTAACTTATACAATCATGGTAGCAGAAATCCTCTTATTCGGTACATGTTTCTTTGTATGAAATGTTTCTATTAGTGAGATACTGAAGTCAGGGCGCTTTGTGTTTAGTATGTTTTGTTGCTTACTGAAGAGGTTGTTTGTGAGGATTTAGTAGTGATAAAGTCCTTGAATGTCCAGTGGTCATGGCTCTCTCTGACTGATGCTGTGTGTCCAGGACATCACGGGGAGGTCGGCGTGGCCCTGCTCTAACAGCTGGCTTTTACCTCCTTATGTTCATGTGTGTTTCCATCGTGCATGCTTTATGAATATTTATAGTTCTTCTGAATTTGATTGTATAGGCTATATATATTATAACTACATTTCATTCATGGGTCATTAAATTGTTACAGTAATCATATTTAGATCAGGCTGACAGGTTGAAGGTTTTGTTTTTGTTAACACCAAGTTAAAGTTTTTATTGGAAACACAATACATTTCAGTTATGACTATTACTAAAGCTATTACTAATGCTTGCTTTGCTATGCAATTAAACATTTGCAATCAACCATTTTTTATCTTAAATTCACCTTGGAAATAAACACCAACTTAAAAACCTGGCGAGTGTATTCAGCATGTCTGATCTGATTTTGCCCTGAGGATGTCAAGTGTTGAATTGTATATGCTAATGATGACAAATTAGTTTGTAAAAGCCATGTCTTTCACGTCATGTTTAAACCTGTCAGCTTTTAAAGGATCCATTGAATGTTTTAGGTCCCTTTACAGTAATATTTTCCCTGAAGGACCTGTATCTGTGCACACACAGGCGCGTGTGTCCACTTGGGCAAGTGTGTGTGTGCGTGTGCGTGTGTGTGTGTGTGAGCCGAACAAAAACGCGTCTAAAAGTCTGCTTCAGCCTCGTGATAGATTTTCTCCCTACAAGCTCCAAGTGTCTTTATCAGACGCACCCGAAGGAAGCTGAAAGCAAACAGACATCAGTATTACGTTTAAATAAAGGGCAAGTATCTTTAGTCTCAGGATATTGCAGTTGCGAGGGGGATGCACACACTCCAACATTTCCCTGGGGTGAGAGGTGGTTATCCGAGGATGGACTCACACAATACACATCAGACATCTTGGAGCGTCAGAGGGGCTGTTCAGTATGTGTGGCCTAAATGGTCTATGCAGGGTGGAGGTCTCTGATATCTATTTTAAATGTGGTGTTATAGAATAAATATTTTCCATTATGTATAGTCTGTAAATATAGCTCCTTTTATTAGGTCTTGCATACATGATTTCACAAATCGTCATATTTGTTTAGGGATACTAATTATGTTGACACATTTCTGAAGGCACATTGAATTAGCTTATTGAATGATTTCTAAAAAAAAATTGGAAGCCAATGTGAAGACAATGTGGTAATCTAATATTTGATAAAGTCGATACTATGGCTCAGTTACAGGTAGGTGATGTTTGAAGTTTCTACCATTTGCGCAGATTGTGAACGAGCATTCTAATGTGTCCTGCAAAACTAATTTCCTGTTTGTGCTAGGGGATTCTGGGTTATGTAGGCCTTATGAGGGGATTGGTACTGACCATGGATGCTGGACCTTTCTTTCTGGACTTGGTTTGGTGCCCCCTGATTGATTCAAACCCTCCCACATGCCAGACAAGCGCATACTGTTGCGTGCTGAGCTGAAGGCTGTACAGCTGTGAGGGGGGGTCTCTGCTGGGCACTGGACTCCACTGTACAGTTGTGAGGGGGGGGGGGGTCTCTGCTGGGCACTGGACTCCTCTGAACTGGGCCCTCCAGTCACCAGCTCGCTTGGTTACAGCTGGCTGGTGGCCCAGGGTTCCCAGTGCCAGCGTCTTCAGAGCACAGGCCAAGCTCTGACACGGCCACATCACAGCCAGACAGAGATGCCCAGAACTCTACTGTGCAATGTCCAAGACCTTCTGTTCCTCTGTCAGCATTTTACAGGTGTTGGAACGTGTGTCGTCTTGTGCCGGCGACGGGTTGATCTGCCGTTTAAAGATCACAGGGAGAGAGGATGAGTAACAGAGTTGCGGTGTCGAGTTATCAAAACTACTGTGGCCAAGTGTCTCGTTCCGTCTCTCTCGGTGTCTCATGAACACACACGCGGGCATGAGGACAATCAGACACGATGTGCCGCACCGCTATGCGGGTCGATGTCTCTGTACTTAGAGCTGAAAGCGGAGAAAGACAGAGCCTCTCCCAGCTGTCCAACTTGTCCAAACAAAAATGTGCAGTTTATTGTGACAGGACCTCTGGAGAGAGGATCCAAGCCTCCAAATCTTCACCCTGAGCTAACAGCGGGGCTTCAGGGCAGAGCGTCGGTGATGAGAAGGTGTTCTCTCCATCTCCTCTTTCTTTGTAGTCCAGCACAGACCTAACGGCCGCGTGCTGACCACCATGGCTGGAGTGCCCAGCGCCAGCCGCACGGTGCTGGAAGCGTATCGTAGCCATCAGCTATCTGGGAGATCACTTTTCCCATGAATGAGGGAGGTTCACTGTGCGGCTGTGCGAAGGAACACGGTGTTCCAGCTGATGGGAGATTAGCTGGGGACACATTGTTTGCTGTGTTTAGCCTGATGCCAAAATGACAGGAAAACGCCCTGTAAGCAAGCAAGGTGCAGGAGCCAGCGGGAATTTGGTCAGGTCCTGTGTTAGGGTCTCTCAGGAGTGACAGGGTCAATCATTTGGCTGGCAGGTCCTGAGACCCACATGGCCTGTTACTCCTCTTAGTCTTCCCGGTGTGTTTGAGAAGGAGAGGCAGTTGCCTGTTTCGTTAACAGGCCTCGTGCGGTTCATCCTGCCTCGGACCGTAATGCAGAAATGCTGGACAGAAGTGACACTAACAAACCGTTTCATGTGCTGTGTTGATTATGAGGCTCAGTACAGTGGCTACAGCTGAGTACCGAAGAGAAGAAGTTCTTGCGTTCAGGTGAACGTTCACACTGGATTCAGGGGGCTGACGTGTGTGTGCCTGAGCTCGTTATGGTTGTAGCCTTGTTGGGGGGGCAGACAGCTGTGGCTACACCTGAGGAAACGCACACACACGAGCTCCTCGCTGACACCTTGATTAAAAAAAATGGACACACACAGGCAGAGGACTCGGACAGAGGAGGAGGAGAGAGGAGGAGGGGGAGAGGGGGGGGGGGGGGGTGAGGAGAGGAGGAGGTCAGTAATACTGTGATGCATTAGTCAGGTGACCCAGGCTGCTCGGCGCTGCTGTACGATGTCTATAAACAGCCTTGGACTTGATAATAACCATAATCATAATCGTAAATGACCATAATCATAATGAAAGTTCTCCTAAAAAAAAGCCCTGGGCCACACTGTACAACTAAGAGTTTGGGTGATTGTGTTGGGCAAAACTGTGATAAGATGGGTAACATGTTTAAAAAATCAAAAAAATCTTACAGTGATACACAGAACTAAATCACAAATTCTACAAGATCGATTCCAGTTTCACTTGGATCAAAGAAGTAAACTGCCAAAGGCTTACATGCTCCAGCATCCGGAACGTTCCTCGGCTCTTGACTAAGATATTATTCCCCGTGCTGAAAGTGTGATTATCGTGTTCTTGTTTGGCTCACATTAATACAACTCTTGGTAATGAGAAGAATTCCCCTGTGGATTCAAGGCCAACACAAGAAGAATTTGCCTGGAGCACATGCAAAACTATCAACTTCAGCAAAGATAACTGATCTGATTAGGATCCAGCGTGTATGAAGCTGTAATTTACCTGACAAAGGCTTTGTAGTATCCACCTGACACCTGTGTTGTATAATAGCGAAGCAATAGCAGCTCCGTCTCAGAGATACGCATCTGGACACTTGTTGTTGAACCAGTGGATCTCGTATAGCTTCTCTCCTCAATCAACATGTTCCTCCCGCAGCCAGTTGTTTGTTTTTTCTGTATCACCTTTTTCAGAAGCGGAAAGACAAAAGACGAGAGTCCACGCAGTTGCAGACTGACAGCATATTGTTGTCTGCGTAGACAGTACATGCGTGCAGCTTGTTTTGGAAAAATTTGTTTTGTCCATTTTTTGTTGTTGTTATTTATTTATTGCAAAAACCTGATTTGCAGTTGATGTGAAGCGTGCAGACCCCTGACGTACTGGGTGTCACGGTGAGCCTAAACCCACAAGTCCAGTTCACAGGTTCTGCACACTAAAGCGCACGTGACTGAGGCGCTGTTGGGACTTTCTTCGTTCGGCACAGAGACTCTCAGCTTGACAAGCGTCTCTTGTATTACAGGAGTGTTTATTAGCGCCCGCGTTTGTGGTTTGAACACTTTGCTCACTGCTACTGCTGTTCTGTTCCGTTCATTATGGAAAGACTTGCTGCTACCACGTTCGCCCACGGCTTCTTCTTTAAGAACGGCCCCGGAAACACTGGTCAGTAGCACTGAGCAGCCCACCACTGTGCAGGTCTGGTCTTATCAGGACCAGTCTTTCCAGAAACATACTCCTGCTAACATTCTACACAGGTGTTTTTTTTGTTTGTTTGTTTGTTTTGTTTTGTTTTAATGTCGTCATTGTATTCATTGTCCTGACATACAAAACCAATTGTTGATTGAGTTTGAGAGCCACCCTCGCTGTTGTGTTCAAGTAGGGAACAGCGTGTACGGTATGTACTCTGTACGGGCCATTAGACACCAACCGTTTCTCCTGTTATGCACCATTAGTAAGTTGCGTGCCGTTCCCAGGTCTGCTTCAGTTTCATAAGACAAGGTTCAGTCGAAGGTTTCATGGCCCCCTGTGTGAGAGAACCACTTGTATGGAGAACTGGATTCCTCTTGCAGACTACAAGGAGGTCCAGTGCTGCTTCGAGTGGTCGTATTTCATGACGGCACACGTCCGAGAAGAGTGTCAGAGGAAACAGTCTAATTGGAGAAGATATTCCACTAATGATGATCCTGATACTGTAGGTTATCTTGTTGTTCTGATATTTATAGCCTGGTGAACAGTGTTTTTCACACATCATTCCTTTATTATAGGTGTTTTGAGATGCTGTTTTCATCCAATATACTGTCAATCTAGATTCCAAGTAGTAAACCTCTGGGTGACTCTATGAGCTGTATGCCTGGATTATACAATTTTGCAAGCTTTCTTGTAACTTTAGTTCAGCTCAGTAAATACTGTTTGTCCTTTTACTGGACAGCATGTTTGCAGACCGATAAACACAAACACAAACGATTCTTAGTTCAGTACTGGTGGCTTCAGCATTCACCAGAACGGCGAGTGGTGGCCACAGAAGGTCTTCTGAGGTGCTGAGATGGTTAGCATTGTTCAGGGAGCGCTCCAGCCTGCATGGCACACAGGTCTTTCTTAATTTAGTTCACGTCAGGCAAAGCAAGCGTCCTCCTGCCCCGGCTGGGACTGACATCTTCTGCATGGTTTGCATATGCCAGGGGCCTCAGAGTCAGTCTGTGTGTGCATGTTTTCAGCTGCCGGCATATGGAAGCAGAAATTCACCATGTGCACATGTCCTGTGTCTCCACAGCCAAACCTGCGAGGCCACCTGTCCTCTGCACCTGCTAAAAGGTGGCCAAACTCATTAACTGGGTCAGAGGTCAGCTGCTGTGATCTAGATGTGCTGCATCTGCACTGGAACACGCCTGTTTTAAAGCCCTTGTCTTTTCGGCCTGAACGACATGCCATCAGGAGGCCCGCATCCCTTCTGTCAAACTGTCATAGCTCACATTTCATTGCTGACATGTTTGAGTCTTCTGTAAAATAGCTGAGATTCTCAGAAACGGTTGACCTGGAAGTCAACTGAAGCCCGATCCCAAAACCGTTCAGAAGGACTTGTGCTTAATGACTGTAAGTGACACAACACTTCACTGCAACGTCTCCAAAAGTTGTGGTTGGCGCCACGTCACCTGGCTGACGTCCAGTTAAGCTCCAGTTCCATTTTGACAAACAGCGTAACATGTCTCATATTTATGAGATTCAACATAAATAAATCACGTCGTGTCCCCGTTGACCTCAGTTCCCAGGCTTGTCGACCCTCCGTACGGCTCGAGAGAGATCTGATTGACGTACGTGCAAATGATAGCGATCGGCGTAGAGATGGCTGCTGTGTAGAAACACATCTCCTAGTCTCACAGGTATCGCCCTTGGCATCTGCTCATGTGCCCTGAGGCCCCTGATGCACCGTGCCGATAGCTGGCCTGCACTTACACTTCTCCGTCTGAAGAAGAAGAGGAGGCACTGTGCTTCCTTCCCAGACGTCCGAGCTGAAACGCCTCCTGTGCTCATCACGTACTTATCATCAGCATTTTAAAACTATGACAAAATGAAGCGTTTAAGCTTGACATTTCGTTTCACTTAACAGTCTCTGAAAGGGTTATCCTTTCGTCAGGATATCTTCGTGCGGTTCAGTTTGTCACTCAGTTTTGCTCCTCTGCATATGAACGTTGGCCGATCACTTAACAGTGTAAAGTAAGGTAAAGGTCATAATGTAGGATAAAGGTTAGCATGACGTGAACCCAGCCAGTCAACGAGAGACATCTCACACTTTTGGGGAGTGTGATGGGGGTTTGACTCATGAGGGATTCAGCTTATTAACATTTTTCCTTCATAAAAGATAAAGCCTCTTCACTCCCCCACTTTCAAATCTCCTTCTATTCTACATCTTAAGGAGTAACTTAAAAATACAAAACTGTCATCATAAATATTTTGTTCCTCTCAGGGGTGTTTTTAAATTTTTTTTATGTTTAGTTCTGTAACATTTTGCCATTATAACGGTGGTGGACGTTTGTGGCTGTTTGTGATCGGGAGCTGACACTCACTGGCGTAATAATGGGGAGACGTAGCTTATCTCGGGAGTTACATCATCCAGAGTGAAAATAGGTACAAATTCCACACAGACACAGATTGCGTTAAGGATTTATCTATATAAAGACGTGGTATGCACCTTAAGATTTCGCTCAGATTTATTCTATTAAACTCAACAAAACAAGCTACTGTAGTGAAGAATGTTTTCATATTACAGTGATGTACAGTGATCACTTATTCCTCAGTTACACTTTGCGCATATAAAACGCATATCATTGGCTTTCTATTGATCATCTGTTTATATATATATATATTAGGACATATGGACTGCTCGGGACATATCAATTCCAGGTTCAGAGATTAAAAGTCCGCACCAGGATTTTGCTCAGGCTTCCTGGATTGTGTTGATTCCACTAATTTTACCTGGATGAGGACTTTTAATCTCTGAACCTGGAATTGACACCACTAATATATATATATATATATATATTCTAGAATACCAAGTGAACTCCACTGTTGCTCTGGACACTACAGAAAAGACATGCTTCTCTGTACAGTATCACCAATCACTTGTGCACATTCAGTACATTCAGCACAAACAGTGCTTATGAATGAGTGGAGTTTAAAGAAGTGACCGAGCGCAGATCAACCCAATATTGTCACCATCACCGAGTCCTTTAACTCTGACCTTTCCTGTGTGATGTCAGAGTTGGTGTGCTAACCGTATGGGTCACTGAAGCACTGTTTAGTCTTCAGATGAATCAAGTGAAATGTGTTGCTGTTTTGTGAGTGCTGGTTATCTGTTGCCTTTTGCGTTGTTTGTCTCTTTTTGGTAAAGACCATGCAATTATTTCTCATGAATAACAGAAGCAATGAGCATGCAAAAATGTTTTCAGTGTTGTTCAAACACTTCATGAGAGGTTCACTGTTTTTCATCCCATACCTTATTAAAATCGTTTCCTAACTGCATATGTCCAAATTTGCTAATAGCTTTGGCATTGAGAAATTTGCAGTTTTGTTCAGTATTTCACTGTATAAGCACATTCTAATGGGAAAATAATTTAAGCCCTCAAAACCTCCAATCAGTTTTTCTTTTGAAAAAGGAAACTGGCAGTATAGTCAGACTTGTTTGTAGATGTTTCATAGAAAAAAAAATAGCAAACCACGTTTTCCATGGGGTTTAATTTACCATGTTATGGGATGTACTGTGGCAAGTGGTTGCAAAACCAAACATGATATTAAGGTCAATTGTTATTCCAAACATGTTCTGTAAACATCAGTACTTTAAGCATGTGTTCATTCTGTGAATTTCCTGTTTTGCAAAAAAGACGTTTATCATGGGTTTTGAAGGCGTAAACGATCGCCCCAGTGGAGTGTGTTCAAGCCCAGGGAGAATCTTCAGAAGAACTATTGGCGATGAATAGTCTTAATATGGCGTAGCCGTGTGTTGGACACTTTGTCGCCTGCTTGCAGTGACAGGCCTGTGAGAGGCAGTCAAGCCGAACATGTTCTTCATACCACAAGAGCATCGCCACAAGTGTGACTGACGTCTCGCTGGTCGGCCGATTGTTCCGTGGTTTGGTGGAGGGGCTTCACGAGCGCAGCAGTGACCCACGTCTGCTGGAGCGGGTTCAGAGAGTGCAGCGCAGGGTTGATGGCTCTCCCGTGAGCACTACAGCTCTATTGTTTCATATCCTGCTGCCTCCAGTGGGATCGTCCTGGGACAATGGGGCAGACGCGCAGGGGCTAAACGGGAGTGAGCTTCAGTCTCCGAGCAGTCAGCACTGGGCTTAAAAGAGTGACGAACAGAGGCAGATTACAGGAACACAGAACATTTTCAATGGCGAGAACAGGCTGCTAAGTAGCTTCGTACAAACATCCTGAACCTCGTGAGATCCTTCTGGTTTGGCTGGGGTTCCGCTCTGGGCTGTTCCTGACAAGTTAGGCGTGTTGGTGCTACAAAATGGCTGCAAAATAAAACAGTTACTAATAGTTTGTTTTTCTTGATTTAGCTGCTGTCACTGTTGGCTGTATGACCACCCCCGACTAAAATGTGGTACTCTCTGTATTATTTTATTGTCTGATTTCTCAGAATGTTTCGTGTGTTTTGACCTGTTCTGCTTTACGTACGCTGCCAAAACAAACATCATACACAACATTCTTCATAAATTGCATCACAACCACAACGAAGACGCAGGAGCAACCTTCACCGCCGATGATCTAACCACAGTGGTGAAATTACTCTTCTAAATCCTCTGCTGACTGAGCAGTCTGACTTCAGAATGGGTTCGGAAGACACCCCGACAACTAAGGGAATAAACAACTCTGGCCTTGTGGGTTTATCGAACAGTGAACAACCTTCACAAAACCCTGGTTTGTGTTGAATCAAAGAAGACAATATGTGTCAGTCTGGAGGAATACACATGGCCTTAATCTCAACGCCCCCCCCCCCCCCCCTTTGGCCTGCAGAGATGCTACCAAATAACAGGGGGCCTGTGTTTAATGATACTGCAATAGGACTTGACACTAGCCTTTGGCTGTCTGTCGTGTGTGTTCCTTTCTCTCGTGGGCACAACCTCCTTGACGTGTCTCCAATTCAGGATGTCTCCTTGAAAACCGTCTCTGGAGCTGTTTATTTTCCCGTAAATGTGTGTGTGCAGCGTATTCAGGGTGCTGCTGCTGTTCATGTTAGCAAATCAGGAATTTCTGTTGTGGGGATCAAATGGGAGGGGCTTGTGAGCTGGCAGTGGATCAAATTGTCCAACCTTTAAACCCAGCCCTTAAACCCTGACCTTGAACCCTGCCCTTAAACCTTGCCCTTAAACCAATCATTTAAACCCTGCCCTTAATCCCAGCATTTAATCCCAGCCCTTAAACCCAGCCCTTAAACCCATCCCTTAAATCCTGCCTTCAAACCCAGCCCAAGTCCAAGGGGCGGGGCGCACCGTGTCCCGTTCCACCGTGCCACAGTCTCACACAACTGTTGCAATACTGCACTTACCCTACGAACTGCTAAGTGAACTTCATCCAGTGTCCGTGACCCGGACTGTTTGATATGTGACTTGCAGCGGTCTGTTGCTTTACTGAAAGTAAACATGACACCCAACGCAGAGCAAAGCGAAAAGGAGGGAAGTGTTTCCCCCACCTGCTTCTGCAGGGAAGGGCACCCCTGGAGGTCAAACTGTGGGGGAAAGGCACACCTGAAGGTCAAACTGTGGGGGAAAGGGCACACCTGGAGGTCAAACTGTGGGGGAAGGGCACACCTGGAGGTCAAACTGTGGGGGAAAGACACACCTGGAGGTCAAACTGTGGGGGAAGGGCACACCTGGAGGTCAAACTGTGGGGGAAAGGCACACCTGGAGGTCAAGCTCTGGGAGAAGGGCACACCTGGAGGTCAAACTGTGGCTGCTTCTTGGCAACAGGTGATTGTTTTGTTTATTCTTTGCCAAGAGTGAAAACTCTTCACGGTTGTACTACCACGTGTGTGCAGATGCTGCATGTACAGTCTGTGTGTGTGTGTGTGTGTGTGTGTGTGTGTGTGTGTGTGTGTGTGTGTGTGTGTGTGTGTGTGTGTGTGTGTGTGTGTGTGTGTGTGTGTGTGTGTGTGTGTGTGTGTGTGTAAAAGGCTGTGGTGTGCCACAGTTTCAGGGCATAAAGGCATCATTCAACACTCACTGTGTCTATTGCTCTATGAAGAGACCACAGACCACAGCTCACAGCTCTTGGCAAGCAAAAAATTTGCTGACTGTCAGAACACACCAGTGTGATTTTTTTACTGTATCGCTCACCTGTTTTATCCTTCCTCACCTTCCTCACCTTCCTCACCTTCCTCACCTTGCTTTCTTTTTTTTCTCAAATTTGTCACTTTTGTCCACACTGAAATAATTACTTGAGTATTATTTATGTCTGATGAAGCATTAGGCATTTGTAATACTTATATTTAAAATGTAAATTATAGCTTTATGAGCTATCCACTGTGGTGGAGCAGAATAAATTTGTGTTTCTTAAGTGCAGGGTGTGTAAGTGCAGGATGGTCCTGTATAGTCCTGAAGACACACATGTCAGCATGGCTCTCTTCCTGAGTCACTTCCTGAAACCCTCAGAAACATACATTTTTATGTGACCATGAATAAATGTACATTAACATTGAAAATGTGTCTCCAAGGAAATACCCCCTGCACTTGGGACTGGAGCCTCACAGAAAGCTGAATCTCAAGGGTATTTGGATGGAAGCTTTAGGTTTTTGAGGGCAAAGGACTGTTATCAAAGGACATGTCTACATTGTGTGTGTATTTGTGTGCGTGTGCATGTGTGTGTGTGTTTGTGTGTGTGTTTTCACCACCTGCCGGATACCTGCCGTTTTAGACCTGACATGTTTTGACTCTGTGAGAGTGAGCAGAATAAAAACTAGGACCGATTATCCATCCATCTGACTCTCAGATGCTCAGAGAGGCAGTGAAGGTCTAAACGCTAATAAACACATCGCGATTAGATTCATGCACTCAGGTGTGTCTGTGCATGTGTATGTAAGGCCTACATTTGTTTTCAAGTAGATATCAGAAGATCTCAAACTCTTCATACTGACCTTCCTTGAGGGAGGAAAGTTGGTTCAGATTCATGTTCTCTGAAACCTTCTGAACTCTGCACCACCATGATCACCTCGCTGGCTGTAACACTCACCCAGACCCCGACCAGAGCTCTTACCAGCAGGTGTTCTAATACGATTTCATCCACAGTGGCCAAAAACACCATCCAGTTGACAGGGGCTGAATGGGGGCTGATAGGAGACACTCCTACGTCACCACCCGGCCGAGTGTCGTTCGTGTGTGTGTGTCGCTCCTCACCCGCTCTGCGTCCCGCCCGCAGGAACACGTCGGAGCGGCGGAAGGAGAAGTCCCGGGACGCGGCTCGGTGCAGACGCAGCAGGGAGACGGAGGTCTTCTACCAGCTGGCCCACCAGCTGCCCCTACCCATCAACCTCAGCTCTCACCTGGATAAGGCCTCCATCATGAGACTGGCCATCAGCTTCCTCCGCACACGCAAACTTCTCACCACAGGTATGGGCCCCTGGTTCTGGTTCTGGCTCTGGGATTCTGGTACTGCCCAGTAGGAACACACCTGAGGCCTTAACATTATCTACAGGGATGCAGAGAAAGCAGCTCAAGATACACACACACACACACACACACACACACACACACACACACACATGCACGCACACACATATGCAGATATTAGGGCTACATAATATATCATTAGTATCATTGCAGTGTAGCCCTTTATATCCTCATCGAATGATCCACTCCAGTTTTTTAGGTGTTGTCATGAATCAAGGGGTTAACGCCAAAATAATGCAGCCCAGTTTAAAACAAGTGCAGCCCAGTTTAAAATAAGTGCAGCCCAGTTTAAAACAAGTGCAGCCCAGTTTAAAACAAGTGCAGCCCAGTTTAAAACAAGTGAAGACCAGTTTAAAACAAGTGAAGCCCAGTTTAAAATAAGTGCTCACCTGTGATACTGCAATCACAATGAACATTTAGCTTTTATTGTCCGTGCCTTGCATCCTTATTACATAATCATATACTATTTATCTTCCGTACCATCATAAGTACTTGGACAGTTAACAGAAGTATGCTAAAAGTCATAATAGTTTTATAGCAAAAGAGCTGGTGATCATTTTCTGTAGTTACATGTGCTGAGTTTTTCCATTCCTACTGGTGCCTCGATATAGAGGCACGGTGGTATGTCATCGTTGAAGCGTGCACATGTGATGTAACACAAAACTAGTGCAACACAAACGTGTCACCTTATCTTGCTGTTCTATCACTGACAGTGGGCCACTATGAGGAAGTGGATCCATTTTTTGTCTGTCAGGGTGTGTTAATGTTGCAGCTGCGTTATAAGTATGGGGTGCTGGTTTTATGCAAAGCTGTGATTATATTAGTGGTTATTGGGCCTGCTGTAGCAGTGGCTGTAAGCCTGTCCTGCTCTGTTAGGTTCACCGTGAATAAGAGGAAGGAGTTTAATGAACAGGATGGTGCAGTAAAAGGCTGAGGGCTTTGACAGGGCTTGTGTGAACGCCTTGATATTTTCACTGTAACTAAAAAGTGTGTGTATTAGTAAAAGGTGTGTGTGTGTGTGTGCGTGTGCGTGTGTGATGGTAAAAGTGCATGCAGTGATAAATGGTGTGTGTGATGGTAAATGGTGTGTGTGACAGTTTGAAACCAAAGGCATAGCACTAGCATAGGCTTTCTGGAAGCTTCTTGGACAGCAGCATGGAGGCTGTAGGACGTCTGTGTGGACGTCTGTGTGGACGTCTGCGTGTCTATTGTTTGTGCGTCTTCATTATAAAATTAGAATCTCCGGAAGCCAGACAAAGGAACTGTTACTGGGCTCAAACATCTCATCCTGTGTTTAGTCAGATAGTCAGAAGCAGAATTGTCCTGGACCTTCTTAGATATCTAGTGGTGTTTTTGTCTTATGTTTCGACATTATTTAAAGACCACGGAAGGCACTGAACTGTGAGGACTACAGGCAAACACACACATATGGGCAGCAGAAGACAGACACGATCTGGAGGTTTAGAGAGAGAAAGGCATCTGTGTGGCAGTGAGATGGTACATCAGATAGTGTTATCAGCACAGTGTGTGCTGTGCTCTGAGAGGGAGATGACTGGCACTTTTTCAGAAACTGGCGCTCAGAGTTTCAGTCCAGCCAAAACATGGGTCTGTCCTGGCGCCGTGCCCCCCCCCCCCCCCCCCCCCTTTACCACCCCACCCTTACTAAGGGTGCTCGGGAAACTCCTCTGACATAAGAGCGGGAGGATCACAAATACGTGCACAGACACTGATGTACGCGGTGACCCGATGGGTTCGGGCTCAGGGTTATTGGTGAAACGCTTGCTCAGATGTGCCAGTAAGGACACGGTGGTGTGAGAATCCATTCTAAACCTCTAGGAATGTTGCCATTATATCAATATTTCGGTGTTCTCATGCAACAGTGAAAAAGGAATTTTACTACTGTTAATAGCTACTACTAATAATAATATTATTATGAATTAAATAAAAGTAATAATAATATAATAAATAAAATATAGTAATAATAACAATAATAATATGATAACAACAATATGATGTGATGTGTAACAATAATTATTATTATTATTATTATTATTATAATATTCATAATGAACACTAAGACTCTTTGGATAAGGTTAACTGTATAGTTGTGCTTTCTCCTCATACGTTTAACACAATGGAAAAATATATTCATGCATTTCATTGCAGATAAAATACTAATTTATTTTTAATAAATATTTATTGTTCATATTTTAAAGTAATATTTACAGCTCACAGTTTGTTTCAAAGATACAAAAACAAGTTTCACATTAAAACAGTGCTAGAGTGTTTGTCCATATGCTCATTAACCTCCTCGGACCAAAGACGTTATAAAGCTTCACACATCCTTAAACACCAACACTACCATCATAATAGGGCTTTATGTTATTGCAAAAAACTAATAATAAGAATTGCAACCTTTTTTAAACTCATGGATGATTCTCAATTACGATATAATGATATGTTTTCAGTCAATGCAAAGGCCAATGCAAAAATAATAACTAGCACAATCTATATCAGGCATTTTGAAATGTATTTTTTACAATATATATATATATATATATATATATATATATATATATAGTTTGTATTTCATAATGTAATTCTATATTTTGTTTGTAATAATAGTTTGTCATTTTGTATTTTCAACTGCAATCTACATTGTTCATCTCCGCATGTCTTCTGCCTGAACGTAAGAACATGACGTTTTTCTACAGCGTCTCTAACGTGATATTTTCACCCTTCCTTCTACAAGCTTTTTTTTGTTGCTGTTTTAAACATTATGTGTTTAACAGTCTCTATGATCACATTTTAAAAATTGCATTTAAACATTAATTTGCATGAATCATGAAAAT
>NC_135225.1:1714357-1739357 GCF_052324685.1 Brachyhypopomus gauderio | reverse complement strand
CCTAAAACAGGTTTAGTTGAGACGGGTTGATGGAGCTCGGGGGTTCTTGAGGGCTGCAGTGATTGGTTGTTGAGAGCAGTAGTGATTGGTTGTTGAGGGCAGTAGTGATTGGTTGTTGAGGGCAGTAGTGATTGGTTGTTGAGGGCTGTAGTGATTGGTTGTTGAGGGCAGTAGTGATTGGTTGTTGAGGGCAGTAGTGATTGGTTGTTGAGGGCTGTAGTGATTGGTTGTTGAGGACTGTAGTGATTGGTTGTTGAGGGCTGTAGTGATTGGTTGTTGAGAGCAGTAGTGATTGGTTGTTGAGAGCAGTAGTGATTGGTTGTTGAGGGCTGTAGTGATTGGTTGTTGAGGGCAGTAGTGATTGGTTGTTGAGAGCAGTAGTGATTGGTTGTTGAGGATGGTAGTGATTGGTTGTTGAGGGCGGTAGTGATTGGTTGTTGAGAGCGGTAGTGATTGGTTGTTGAGGGCTGTAGTGATTGGTTGTTGAGGGCTGTAGTGATTGGTTGTTGAGGGCAGTAGTGATTGGTTGTTGAGGGCAGTAGTGATTGGTTGTTGAGAGCAGTAGTGATTGGTTGTTGAGGGCTGTAGTGATTGGTTGTTGAGGGCTGTAGTGATTGGTTGTTGAGGGCAGTAGTGATTGGTTGTTGAGAGCAGTAGTGATTGGTTGTTGAGGGCTGTAGTGATTGGTTGTTGAGGGCAGTAGTGATTGGTTGTTGAGGGCTGTAGTGATTGGTTGTTGAGGACAGTAGTGAGTGGTTTTTGAGGACAGTAGTGAGTGGTTTTTGAGGACAGTAGTGATTGGTTGTTGAGGGCTGTAGTGATTGGTTGTTGAGGGCTGTAGTGATTGGTTGTTGAGGGCAGTAGTGATTGGTTGTTGAGGGCGGTAGTGATTGGTTGTTGAGAGCGGTAGTGATTGGTTGTTGAGGGCTGTAGTGATTGGTTGTTGAGGGCTGTAGTGATTGGTTGTTGAGGGCAGTAGTGATTGGTTGTTGAGGGCAGTAGTGATTGGTTGTTGAGAGCAGTAGTGATTGGTTGTTGAGGGCTGTAGTGATTGGTTGTTGAGGGCAGTAGTGATTGGTTGTTGAGGGCAGTAGTGATTGGTTGTTGAGAGCAGTAGTGATTGGTTGTTGAGGGCTGTAGTGATTGGTTGTTGAGGGCAGTAGTGATTGGTTGTTGAGGGCTGTAGTGATTGGTTGTTGAGGACAGTAGTGAGTGGTTTTTGAGGACAGTAGTGAGTGGTTTTTGAGGACAGTAGTGATTGGTTGTTGAGGGCTGTAGTGATTGGTTGTTGAGGGCTGTAGTGATTGGTTGTTGAGGGCAGTAGTGATTGGTTGTTGAGGGCTGTAGTGATTGGTTGTTGAGGGCAGTAGCGATTGGTTGTTGAGGGCAGTAGCGATTGGTTGTTGAGGGCAGTAGCGATTGGTTGTTGAGGGCAGTAGCGATTGGTTGTTGAGGGCAGTAGTGATTGGTTGTTGAGGGCAGTAGTGATTGGTTGTTGAGGGCAGTAGTGATTGGTTGTTGAGGACAGTAGTGATTGGTTGTTGGGGGCAGTAGTGATTGGTTGTTGAGGGCAGTAGTGATTGGTTGTTGAGGGCAGTAATGATTGGTTGTTGAGGGCAGTAGTGATTGGTTGTTGAGGGCTGTAGTGATTGGTTGTTGAGGGCTGTAGCGATTGGTTGTTGAGGGCGGTAGCGATTGGTTGTTGAGGGCGGTAGTGATTGGTTGTTGAGGGCGGTAGTGATTGGTTGTTGAGGGCTGTAGTGATTGGTTGTTGAGGGCTGTAGTGATTGGTTGTTGAGAGCAGTAGTGATTGGTTGTTGAGGGCTGTAGTGATTGGTTGTTGAGGGCAGTAGTGATTGGTTGTTGAGGGCAGTAGTGATTGGTTGTTGAGGGCAGTAGTGATTGGTTGTTGAGAGCAGTAGTGATTGGTTGTTGAGGACAGTAGTGAGTGGTTGTTGAGGACAGTAGTGAGTGGTTGTTGAGGACAGTAGTGAGTGGTTGTTGAGGACAGTAGTGATTGGTTGTTGAGGGCTGTAGTGATTGGTTGTTGAGGGCTGTAGTGATTGGTTGTTGAGGGCAGTAGTGATTGGTTGTTGAGGGCAGTAGCGATTGGTTGTTGAGGGCAGTAGCGATTGGTTGTTGAGGGCAGTAGCGATTGGTTGTTGAGGGCAGTAGCGATTGGTTGTTGAGGGCAGTAGCGATTGGTTGTTGAGGGCAGTAGTGATTGGTTGTTGAGGGCTGTAGTGATTGGTTGTTGAGGACAGTAGTGAGTGGTTGTTGAGGACAGTAGTGATTGGTTGTTGAGGGCTGTAGTGATTGGTTGTTGAGGGCTGTAGTGATTGGTTGTTGAGAGCTGTAGTGATTGGTTGTTGAGGGCAGTAGTGATTGGTTGTTGAGGGCAGTAGTGATTGGTTGTTGAGGGCAGTAGTGAGTGGTTGTTGAGGGCAGTAGTGATTGGTTGTTGAGGGCAGTAGTGAGTGGTTGTTGAGGACAGTAGTGATTGGTTGTTGAGGGCTGTAGTGATTGGTTGTTGAGGGCTGTAGTGATTGGTTGTTGAGGGCAGTAGTGATTGGTTGTTGAGGGCTGTAGCGATTGGTTGTTGAGGGCAGTAGCGATTGGTTGTTGAGGGCAGTAGCGATTGGTTGTTGAGGGCAGTAGCGATTGGTTGTTGAGGGCAGTAGCGATTGGTTGTTGAGGGCAGTAGCGATTGGTTGTTGAGGGCAGTAGTGATTGGTTGTTGAGGGCTGTAGTGATTGGTTGTTGAGGACAGTAGTGAGTGGTTGTTGAGGACAGTAGTGATTGGTTGTTGAGGGCTGTAGTGATTGGTTGTTGAGGGCTGTAGTGATTGGTTGTTGAGAGCTGTAGTGATTGGTTGTTGAGGGCAGTAGTGATTGGTTGTTGAGGGCAGTAGTGATTGGTTGTTGAGGGCAGTAGTGAGTGGTTGTTGAGGGCAGTAGTGATTGGTTGTTGAGGGCAGTAGTGAGTGGTTGTTGAGGACAGTAGTGATTGGTTGTTGAGGGCTGTAGTGATTGGTTGTTGAGGGCTGTAGCGATTGGTTGTTGAGGGCAGTAGCGATTGGTTGTTGAGGGCAGTAGCGATTGGTTGTTGAGGGCAGGAGTGATTGGTTGTTGAGGGCAGTGGTGATTGGTTGTTGAGGGCTGTAGCGATTGGTTGTTGAGGGCAGTAGCGATTGGTTGTTGAGGGCAGTAGTGATTGGTTTTCTCCTCTCTTCACCATCAACACCCCATCACCCTAATTTGTTTTATCTGCCTTTATCCAAACATCCAGAGGTGAAACTCAATACCTGCCCATGTTCACGGACCCTGGCTGTCCGCACAGCGCTGACGGGTCCAGGTGATAGGGCCACCAGGCCCTGCGGTGGACAAATCGCATTTCGCACACGCGTATGAGTTATGAGCGTGATTCAAAAGAGCCTTATTGGATTGGCTCTATTAGGGGCGACTGCAGTGGGCATTAAGATGTCTTGAATCCCATTATGGCTGACTTGTGACAGGGAAGATAAGAGCGTCGGGCTGACCAGGACCGCTGCATCCTCGGCTGGGCCAGGTGTCCCAGATTGCCCTCTAATCAGATGCTGGAGGTGGAGTGGCTTCTATCTACAGTGACGTTAACATGCAATTAGGGCCCTTTCATTGTGTGTTGAGCAGAGGAGCAGCCAAAGGAGTGTTGATCTGGATTGGATTTGTTGAAAGGGAAGCGGAGCAGGGTCAATGTGTGTGTGTGTGTGTGTGTGTGTGTGTGTGTGTGTGTGTGTGTGTGTGTGTGTGTGTGCGTGTATGAGTGTTTGTGTGCACATGTGTGTGTGTGTTTGTGCGTGTGTGTGTGCATGTGGGTGTGTGTGTGTGCGCGCACACGTGCATGTGCATGTGCGTGTGTTTGTGTGTGTGCGCATGCGTGTGTGGGTGTGTGTGAGTCTGTTTGTGTGTGTGTTTGTGTGTGTGTGTGTGTGTGTGTGTGAGTGTGTGTGTCATAAAAACATATGAATAAACAGCTCATCTAATGGCACCTTTTGCAGTGGACCATTAACTGGGACATAGATCAGTGCCACTAGCTCAGAATGTATCGCACTCATCTGAGAACACACAGACAAATGCGCACACACACACACAGACACACACACACTATGCCATGTTGCCGAACTATCCCCAAGGGTTGCATCATCTAGCCCAAGGCCGCAGGCTCCTTGGAGAAAGGCCCCTCTATGAGTCTGGCTGTCCAGCTGCACACTCTCACGTGGCTGCCCGGCCCGGTCCGGCCCGGCGTGACTAGACTCCAGAGGAGCACGTGCTGCTCTGGGTTCATCTTGGACAGGGTGAACCCTGCAGCCCTGAACCCTCCGCTTTCCCACGCCAGAATTGGACTGGGTCCAGGCCAGAAGAACTACAGAGACGGCCTGTCAAAACTTTGTATTGTCAGCGGCTGCGTGCCTGTCTCTCTCTCTCTCTCTCTCGCCTGTCTGTCTGTCTGCCTGTCTGTGGGTCAGCTCTTCCACACTTCTGTATCTGCCACTGCGGGTAATGTTTTAGAGTGTCATATATGTACAACATATTTGACTAAGATGACATTTGAACTTTGAATATTATGAGTCATAGAACTGACCTTTTACCTTTGCCCCACTGCAGTGTGCACCAAAGGTCAGGCAGTGACTGGTCAGTACCGGATGTTGGCCAAGCATGGGGGCTACGTGTGGGTGGAAACCCAGGGAACTGTCATCTATAACAGCCGCAACTCCCAGCCTCAGTGCATCGTGTGTGTCAACTATGTCCTGAGGTGATTGCAAGAGCACAACCTTCTGCTTTAAGACACTTTACATTTAGTGTCCGTCAACTAAGAAATGAAGTCCTATCATGTTTTCATGCTCCATGTTGTTCTATGGACAGTGACATTGAGGAGAAGTCCACAGTCTTTTCCATCGACCAGACCGAGCTTCTGTTCAAGACCCACAACATGAGGGACTTCCTCAGCCAGGTTGGGTCAGCTGTGCCTGGTGAGGCACCGGGAACCATCTGCACCAAGTTCAAAGAGGAACCTGTGGATCTCCTCCACCTGGCTCCAACAGCTGGCGACACCATCGTGGCCCTCGACTTCAGTAAGGCCTTCAGCTTCTCCGCACCTTCAACAAACACCGGGCTAAACGGCACATCGAACTCCTCGCTGCTGAGGTTTCGGTGTTTTATGGTGGCTCTGACCCTTCTGCTCATCCAGGTCGTCCTCCGTATGAGGAACACTCTGGCTGCTGTGAGGGACCCTCCATGCCTCCTCCCTCAACACACTCGCTCAGCGAGGACCATAAGCCGAGCTTCACCACGGAGGTGCCCAAAATGGCCGCCGCCTTCTCCGTCTCTCAGGCTCCGCCCCCATCCAGCAGCGGCACTCCCAGCCTGAGCACCTGCTCCACAGTAAGGCCGCCACCCGGACGACCGTGTTTATCATCTACGTCAATTTTCTTGATCGTGATGTGTCAGTTTTGCTGTGTGAGTCTCAGTGGGTTATATGTTTTTCTGTAGCCCAGTAGCCCAGGAGATTACTACAGCTCAGTGGATAACGACGTGAAGATGGAGCTCACTGAGAAACTGTTTGCTCTGGACACACAGGAGACAAAGAGCTCCTGTGGCCAAGAGGTAGATACACACTACAAGTTTATATGTGAGACTCGACAGTGATTTGAGTTATAACAGCAATAGACAAATGATGGCTCGGCTTGAACATCTTGAACATACAGCTCACTTCATGTGCCGTAGATCTAAAGAGTGCCTTGTGTAGAAGAGAAGCAGGGCTCGGTGTACTTGCGAATCTGACCTCCTCCTTCTCTTTCAGACTGACCTGAGTGATCTGGACCTGGAAACGCTGGCCCCTTACATCCCAATGGATGGTGAAGACTTCCAGCTGAGCCCCATCTGTCAGGAGGAGACCCCGCCTGAGCCGTCCGCCCTGGGGGTCGCTCACCAAAGCTTCAGCAACATCGCCAGCCTCTTCAGGCCACTGACCTCTCCTCCCAAGGCTCACCTCCAACACAGCATGCGTTCTGCCAGGGAGAAGCCGACGCCCACACCCGGTCCTCCCCTGGACCCGTGGACACCCATGTCATACTTTGGCCCGGCGCAGATGCTCGTGTACCACAATCCATCTAGCACGCCTCTGTCCTCCATGGGCGGGCGCCAGAACCTACAATGGCCGCCGGACCCGCCGTTAAATTACCTGAGTCCCAAGGTGTGCGGGGCCGAGTCTTTGGCAGCTAGCTGTTCGTGCCTGGCTGTGCCACAAAAGTGCGTGCCCCTCCACCGGCAAAGGTGAGCACGTCCTCTCAATACACTCCTCTTGGCAGTACACTCCCACGCTAAGATACGATGCCGTCTTTGCAGTCAGTGAGGGTAACGAGTGTGTTCTTTGGCAGGTCCGCAGAGAGGTTTGGCCGTAGTGAGGTGTACGGGGACATGAGCCCGGCCCGCCTTGCAATAGCTAACAGCATGAAGCGATCGTTCTCTCAGATGAACATGGTGAGTGAGGTCGTTTGTCACACGTGTACCGTAGACACAACACAACAAGTCATTGGTGGTTTTTTGAGTCGCAAACACGGAACCGACATGGATTATCTGCACGTCGTAGGGGGAAGTGTTTGCGTCTAGGGCGTCAGAGATGATGTGGAAAAAGATGAGGAACGAGAGATGCGCGGTGTTGGAGAGAACATCTCACAGCACCAGTGCCTTATCAGGTAGAGAGATCTTCATGTAACACCTATGTGATAAATAAGTATACAATTTAAAACAGGTCTTAGCAGGGCTGGAGTGGGACACTTTTTCAGCCCGGGAGTTTCATGCCCAAATCCGGCCCAAAATTATTTTCCCCTCCCAATCGGCCCAAACTAGAGATTGACATGAGTCGGCCCATCGGGAATCCTCCCGAATCTCCCGATTAGCCACTCCAGCTCTGGTTCTTAGGTTGAAAATAGTTTCTTGCTTCAAAAAGAGTTGCAGTGCTTCAGATTTTCCATACAATTCTTTCAGACTTTTTAGATTTTACATAAAATTGTTCTGTTTACTGCAGTACAAAAAAAACCCACTTTTGACAATCATTTATTTTTAAATCACTGTTTGTGTGCTGCAAATGTCCACCTGGAACATCACGTCCACTGCAGACAGTGTGAGGAGTTGGTTATGCATGCGGTAAAGGACGGTTTTGTTCTGGCTTTTCTGCAGGTGTAGTAAGCCGCCTCTTCGAACCTTCGTCCGAGACGTGCTGTCTACCCGAGCTGACGCGTTACGACTGTGAAGTTAACGTCCCGCTACACGACAGCCTGCGCCTGCTACAGGGCAGCGACCTGCTACGAGCACTGGACCAGGCCAATTAGAGCCCCAACACTGCCCTTTGACCCCGTACCTCACACCACCTACAGTATCGGCCACGGTCCTGACGATACCCATCAGCATACACAGTGCTTAACGCCCACACATCTACCCTACCACATTACAACAAGAACGTAGCTTTGATTCTATTTTTATTGTGTTTATAAATTAAATATTATATACAGTATAAAACTATATGCATATATATATATATATATATATATATATATATATATATATATATATATATATATATATATATATATATATATACAGTTTATTATTTTTAGTTACAAAAGCTTTCTTACTGAGTTTATTTTTGGTATTAGTTGGATTACTCTTGCAGAGTTGTACTGTCTTTGCTGGCTGTTTCTTGTCCTGATTTTCTGTTGAAGTTCCCTTTCATTAACAGCAGCAATCTACTGTCTTGAAGAAAGATGATCTACTGTAAGAATGTTATTTGTTCTCAAACGCTGTTTTCCCCTCCAACCTCTCTGACATTCACCTTTCACCTCATATTTATGCATGATTAAGTGCCCGGTCTTCACTTCAGTTCATACCAGTGTTCTGCCTCCCTCCCCCCCCCTCTCTCTCTCTCTATCTCTCTATCTCTCTCTCTCTCTCTCTTTATCCACATGGTGACCACTTCATGTGCTTTTCCTTTTGGTATGTTAACTGTAAACATGATATTTAAAGGAAGATGCTCTAAAGTTTCTACTCTGAGTTTCTCTATATTGTAGCGTTGTAGCGCTCAAACACCGGGGTACTTTGTCTGATCTACTCAGTAGATGTTGACTGGAGTGCAGGTTTGGAGCGGTCTGTAGTGCTGCTATCTGATCCATTCTAGTGGCATTTTTTCCTCTGTGATTATATTTGTCAGCAGGCCAGTGCAGTTTTACTCTAGGGGGGAGAAACAAAGATATTGAAGAGATGAATGAAAACATTCTGCCCTTAAGATGTAGCAAAACAGATATTTTAAGAGTAAATTCAAGATTATCACTGCCTTTGATATATCAGTTTAACAGTATTGCTGTCACATCAGCTGAGGTTGTCTTTAAAGTTGAATGACCTTCATTGATAGCAAAATTTTACCTAATTACTGAAGTTTTGACTATAGTATCCCTTTCATATAAACAAAAATTTAACAGTTGTAGTCATTGGCTGTCTTATCCGCTGTTCCTACACGCACATACGCACACATGCTCCATAAATGTGTTTTTGTTGTTCAGAGTTACGTTTTATGAAGCTTTAAGTTGTACCTAGCCAATCAACTGTAGACAGTTATGTACAGTAGACACAATATCAGCCCGATGGGAGAGAGATGGAGTGAGATACGAGTTCTCCCTGTAGTCAATGACTGAGAGACACCGACCTGCTCAGCTTGACAACTGATGCTGGTCTCTCTGGTCTCACAGTCTCTCTGGGCTTCTTTTTCCCTGTATTGCTGTATTTATGAATTGTTGCAGCAAGATTAGAGGAGAACACTCTAGAGGGGGACACTCTAGAGGGGGACAAATTTGACAATACTTTCTGAGTCCCTTATACTTTATTGATTTAACTTTTAAAGATCTAGAGAAATCAACCATAGACCATGCTCAAAATTTGTCGGAATGAAATAAATAAGTGGAAAGTGACTGATTTCATGAGAACAATACATGGAAGACCAGACTCAGAATACATTAGCATAATTTTCACTGTACCACTATTTCAAGGTGTTGAACAAGAGTTTTCTGGTGTTATGTGACTCAGATATTTATTTAGCCTATCCAGTATCCAACATTACCTGTTACAAAACACCGTATTAAACATTCTCTCTATCAGAGATCACTGCCAAAGTTAAACAGAATAAACATGCACATGTCTGTCACATTGTGTTATGGTTTGATTGAAACAATGTGGTCAAAATGTCACTACTTTAAACTCCAAGTATCTTAGAGGTTTCTTATTCATACATGAGCAGTATAAAGACATAAGGGGGGGAAATGACCTAGAATTTAAAGTTTAGCTTTTGTTGTGACCTGTGACTGTTTTTCAACTTTAAAGACAACCTTAAATTAAGTAAATAATTTCCTTGGACAGACAATTATTCAATTAAGAGTTTGGATTGGTTAGCCATAGTAAGCAATCCTTAATATAACAATGATTATGATATATTACTATTGTTGACATTACTGTATGGGAAACTGTACCCAGTAAAAAGTTGGTATCTCTGCACTGATATATTATTAAAGCATATTGATCTTTATTCTCTGTCATTTATTATTCTTTATTATTTTTAAGTGTTTCTGTGTTGATTAGTGACATTCCTGTTTTTTTTGTAATTTCCTGAATCAATTTAATCATCACTTGCTTCAGACTTTTCTTTAAAAAAAAAAAAAAGACTTGTAAAACGTGCTCGCACTCTCACAGCAGGGGCGGACTGGCATACATTGCTACCGGGGATTTCCCCGGTGGGCCGATGGGTTAGTGGGCCGCCGGTGGTCTAACTCAGCCCGTGGAGGAGCCACTGCCGCGCACTGCGGCCCCGGCCCGTAGTCACGCTGCTGTTTAACGGTGTTATTACCTCCCCCGCTCCAGTCAGACTAACCTGCGCGGCCGCGGACTGGGCCTGTAAACACATGAACGAGTTGGACCGGGTCGCGGACTGGGCCTGTAAACACATGAACGAGTTGGACCGGGTCGCGGACTGGGCCAGTTGATGCGGGCTGACGGTATGCAGCGGAGATCAGAAAAAAAACCAACTTGTCCCAGAAACTCCGGGCCGGACTACGAAAACATACAGCAGTTTAAATTGTAGATAACATGTTATTTTAAATGTACTGCTGTAGCCTCTGCAACGTACCATGTACAAATTACCTTAACATGGTTAACACGGACGCAAGTGGCGGTCTTAAAGGTTCCAAAGCAGTGTTTTTTTTTTAAAGCTATTGAAATTCTTAGATTAAAACTAACCACCACAAATAGGTACGAGGAAGAAATACCCACGTTAGAGTTGTAGGTTGTTCTTTAGGATGCACTTTGCGTAAAACAACTTGTTTGGTGGTCTTATGATGGACTATTTAAAAGCCACCATGTGGCTTTGTAATCATATTATTGCTGGAATTAATATTGTCCATATGACAATAAACGCCGTCATATACACTACGTGCCATGTATAGATTCACATACAGTATACACACACACACACATATATATATATATATATATATATATATATATATATATATATATATATATATATATATATATATATATATATATATATATATATATATATATATATAGTGGGCCAGTCTGTCAGGAACTCCCGGGCCACTTTTTCTCCCCAGTCCGCCCCTGTCTCACAGGGTCACGTGCAGCGCGGAGTCGAGCGCTACGGTCAGACGCAAAAGTAGAACTGAGCCAAGAAGAAAGCAAAATATATATTTTACTAGGGAAAATATAAATAGTAACGCACAGTTATTTGGATAAGTAACTTTAATCTGATTACTGGACTGGAAATAGTAGCGCGTTATATTACTCGTTACCGAAAAAAGTGGTAAGATTAGAGTAACGCGTTACTGACATCACTGAACGTGAATATATATATAGGCTATATATATATATATATATATATATATATATATATATATATATATATATATATATATATATATATAAATTATTATATATTATAATATATTAATAATAAAAATAAATAAATATTCAACCCCCTCACCTCCAAAGACATTATAGGAGATGTGGATGAAAGACTGACGATAAATGACAAAATAACCTCATTAAACAACAAACAGTATTTATTAATACATATTTGAGTTATTTTGACAACAGAAGTTGACTTAACTTTGAAGTTCAAATGAAAAATGTAACTCTTTGTACACATGTGCATGTGCACTATTATTCAACCCCCTGCTTCAATACTTTGTGGAGCATGCTTTAGCTTTTATAACTTCCAACAAACGTTTTTGGTAAGTACTAACAAGCTTCTTACACCTCTCAATTGGAATCTTGGCCCATTCTTCACGTGCAAAAGCCTCTAGTTCAGTGATGTTTGATGGCTTCCGTGCTGCAACTGCCTTCTTTAAATCCCACCAAAGATTTTCAGTCGGGTTTAGATCTGGGGACTGAGAAGGCCACTCCAGGACATTCCATGATCTTTTTCTCAACCAAGCTTTGGTTGACTTGGAGGTGTGCTTGGGATCATTGTCTTGCTGGAAGGTCCAATGATTGCCAAGGTTTAATTTGTCAACAGATGCCATCACGTTCCTCTTTAAAATGGCCTGGTATTTCTGAGAATCCATGATGCCAGGTACACAATCAAGATTACCAGTTCCTGCTGCAGAAAAACAGCCCCACATCATCAATGACCCACCTCCATGCTTGACTGTGGGGATTGTATTCTTCTGGTCGTAAGCCTGGCCTTTCGCACGCCAGACATACCGTTGGTCCATATGTCCATACAATTCCAGTTTGGTTTCATCAGTCCATAGAACTGTCTCCCAAAACTCTGTAGCCTTATCCAAATTCCTCCTGGCATATTCTAGTCGACTTTTGATGTTCCTTGTGGTTAAGAGTGGAGTGTGTCTTGGAGTCCGGCCATGAAGTCCTCTTTTATTCAGTGCACGTCTTATAGTTGCTACTGAATCACTTGTTCCAGCCTTCATCAGGTCATTCTGTAGGTGTCTTGCACTCACACGGGGGTTTTTCTTAGTTGTCCTGACTAAGTTGCTAAGGGCTCTTGATGAAATTTTGGGCTTTCTTCCACGGCCAGACAGGTTTGCAGCTGTTCCATAAGTTTTAAACTTCCTTATAATGCTCCCAATGGTGTCTCTTGGGATGTTATATTTTTTGGAAATCTTCTTATACCCAAGGCCCTTTAGGTGCGATGAAATAATCTCCTCTCTCAGCTTTTGTGGAAGCTCCTTTGTCTTTCCCATGATTGCAACTCACCTTGAATTCTTTCATGGGTGGGGTTTATATATGCATCACAGCTGAAGCAAATGAAGGATCATTATAGAGTTCTCAAAGGCTTAGTTATGTTTCAACTCCACTTTAGTCCATAAAACCTGTCAGAAAGCTTTAAAAACAACAATATTATATAGGGGTTGAATAATTGTGACATGGCTATCTTAACAAAATATACTGTTTGTTTGTGAGCGTGTTCGTAGTATCACCTGTGCCTTGTCTCGTGATCACTGGGGAACGTGTTAATCACCTGGTGCCAATATGTTGCCCAATATCGATACTATTCTGATATTTTTTCATTAAAAACTGTAGCTTAGTTTGGCAAAAATATTTTGTGTGAATGTACTATATATATATATATTATATATATTAGGGGTGTATTCAACTAAGGATTTTCATAGTCGAATCTGATTCGTCAGCTTTTCCGACTAATAGTTGAATCGGGTTAAAAAAAAAAATTATTTAGAGCACCTTAAACGGCATCCCGTTCTCATTCAAGACTTTTTTCCTCTTCAAAGTAAAAACCTAAAACACTCAGATAAATTAATATACACGGTAGGTTGGCTTTATTCAGCTTTTATTAATTTTTTTAATGAAACATTACCCGCAAGTGCACATTGTGCATCTCGAACTGTCAGACAGGGGCTCTGTTCAAAATAGCCTACTACATACTACTGGCGTACTGATCGAGCCCCAAATCAGTATGTCGTATGCAGTATGTGACCAAAATGAAAATTTCCAGTACGCGAAACATACCCGGATGACCTACTACTTCCGCAAAATATTCCAGTACGCGAACAGAGCTATCTTCATGGTGTACTGCATCCCATCATGCAACGCTACGTTCACGTGACCCCGTAGTATGCTTTGCTTTTGTCGCATACTGGAAACTGTACTGCATACTACTACGAGGACCAGTATGCAGTATCCAGTATATACTGAGTCCAGTATGCAGTATCCGGTATGTAGTAATGTACAGAGTGTAGGTGTAGCAATGTTTTAGAGATAACTTAGTTGTCCAGATTGACACCATGTCTGCACCTGGGCAGCACAGGACAAAATTAAACTTGGAACTGCAAAATTGGGCGGAGCAGTTTTCTCAGTGGTGGTTGGCGATCCAATTAATCTAGATAAATCAACCTGTCAATCATGTATTAGTTTTTCCGTCTGCTCATTGTTTTCGTGTCAGTTGTCACACCTCCTGGTTTAGTCTTCAGCCTCTGCTTATTATTTTAACCTTTGTCTAGCTTAGTTCCTCGTTATTCTTGTGTAGGCTATATATGGCCTGTGTTTTCCCTTATTCCTTGCTGGTCATTGTATTTAGTCCCATGTTTCCGAGGCTCTGTGTGTTACCAAAGCTTTGGTTTGCCTCATTAGCCTGTGGTTTTGTTCAAACCTGATTAATATATTTGTTCTCTGCACCTGTTCTAGTTTCATCCGTGTTTCTCGTGTGTGCAGGCGTGCAGGCCGCAGTCTCCAGCAAGCGTGGGAAAAGGGAGTACTGGGTTAAGTGCTGATCCTTTAATGCCAGTGTAATGATTTACATAGGGGGGCTTGTCAGCCTATAGGATGGATCAACAGGGACTGTGTCCTCAGCTAACCTGTGAGTGGGATGAATTCACCAGACTTCTCCCTCACGTTGTCAGTCGAGTCCCTCATTACTGTGATGTTTTTTGGACTTTGGCCTGGTCAAACCTCCCCTTTTTGTTATTGTCCCTGTTCTTTTTGTTTTGGAATGTGACGCATATCCCCTCCAAATATTCAACACACACACACACACACACACACAGACAGATTGAGATCATCTTCAGCAGCTTTAATTTTAGTTTACACAGGTATTGCACTAGAGCTGCGTCAAATGACACGAAATGACACTTCAAACATCCAGTCTGATGCATTTACATCAGACCTGTCTGACCTGTAGACAAAAAGGTTGGCAAAATGCTACAATAAATTCCCTACATGCACACTAATTTGCTGCTGTTTGATTCCTCTGTGTAAAATCTAATTATTAATTACCAGATGAAGAATCATTGTAGCAACAAAGTCCCTCTCATCCCTCTCTCTCCCCCTCTCTCTCTCTCTCTCTCTCTCTCTCTCTCTCTCTCTCTCCCCCCTCTCTCTCTCTCTCTCTCTCTCCCCCCCCCTCTCTCTCTCTCTCTCTCTCTCTCCCTCCCTCCCTCCCTCCCTCCTCACATGTTTGATGGTCTTTTCCAGGCTCAGGCGTTGGGCGAATGTCCAACCCTAGCGCAGTGAGAACAAGCCTGTGCATAATTCGTATTTATCCTGGATCCAAACACGGCCTGTAAAAGGAAACACTGTGAGGGGAATTATTGAAAATAAGCATAACAGTTTAACAACAAGAAGCTTCTCTTCCTGCGAGTTTTCCCCAGGGTATTTTTTCAGCTGGCCGTCTCAGTGATGCCACTGTTTGGAGTGTGTACAAGCTACAAGGCCAGACGCTTCACTCCTCCAGGGTACGGGGGCGCATCTCAACCATAACAACCCCCCCTCCTCCCTGCCAGTGTTTGCGGGCCGTTTCCTTCCCATCGTCACAGGACCAGACAGCAAACGAAAGACAGACTTTCATTCTTTCCCCAACTACAAAGATTTCATTTTTGGATCGGCTGATTCAGAGATTTCGGATTCTCACAGGGAACAAGAAAACAAAGAGAACGAAGGAGCAATGGGGGACCTGCCCGTGCAGACCTGCTCACTTCCTTTCAGTTCGAGTCTCCAAAACAGAAGCTAGCAGTTGTATCACACAATTACACAAAAGAAGTAGCTCATAACAGAAGAACAAGAGGTATATATCTCATTCACACACGCACACAATCCTTAAATATGGTGCAGTTTATATCAGCCAACAATATCATATCAATTATAATGCACATAAATATTTTTCAGAACAAACCCAAGGAAGCTTAAACATACACTTTAATTAAAAAAACACAAGATTAAAACACAAGTAACTAAGTAACTATACGGGTGAAGGATGAATGAGGATTGTTTTCTCTCTCTCTCTCTCTCTCTCTCTCTCTCTCTCTCTCTCTCTCTCTCTCTCTCTCTCTCTCTCTCTCTCTCTCTCTCTCTCCCAGCTTCTAACAAAAACATTTTAGAAGCGTATCACTCAAACTGCAGTTTCTCATGCCCCCAAAACGTCTGTTGACTGAACTTGTCAGAACACACAACCATTACGTAATGCTCCCATCAGTGTTTCTGCTATGGCTTTAACTAAGTTATGTGTGAGCTTTAACTAAGTATCTAATTGGTAAAGACGTTGATAAGCAGCCCTTGAACTCCCCCATTTCATCTGTTAATTAATGTAATGACTTCAGATGTTGCAGAGTACCATTACCATCCGTTATGAGTATGTCAACCTGTATGTGTATTTTAGAGTCTACCACGGTGCCACAATAGACTCATCACTGGAGTGGATCATTGTTTTACTCTCTAGATTTGTCACCTGTTCTGACAATGTTTATTATTAATGCTATATAGCTGTGTTTATAGCTATATAGCTGTATAGCTTTGCATAAATAATGTATGCATAACTTACATTTGTTATATTAGTTTTATAATTAAAATTATTAATAATTTGAAAATCACACTTCCCAGTTCATGTCAGGTATCAATGAATATTAATAATTTGCCATAAAATGGTTTAAAATAAATTGGAATCATGCTTATTGGGAAAATATACAGTCAGAATATCTTAAGAAGTGGTGTTTTCAGATCAGAAGCTATATTTACAAAGATCTGTGGCACTCATGCTGAATTTATTACATTTTGTTATGTGACAGCAAATAAGTTCTAGATATGATAGAATCATAGAACCATAGAACCATATAGAATCATAGAACCATATAGAACTATATAACCATATAGAATCATAGAACCATATAGAACCATAGAAACATATAAAATCATAGAACCATATAGAATCATAGAACCATATAGAACCATATAGAATCATAGAACCATATAGAATCATAGAACCATATAGAACCATATAGAATCATAGAACCATAGAACCATATAGAACCATAGAATCATATCTCTGCCTTCTAACACACTCTTTGCTAGCATGGGTGACTTCTGGAATTCTGAACTTTTCACTTTCACACACACCTTTTCTCTTTACAGATTATTGGACTGGTATCTCTCCAAGACAACTAGCACATTTCTGACAGTTTGGTAAATTTAATCAAATGTTAAGATGTTTTGAGTGGATGTTTTAGGAACAGGAACTACAAACACCCTAGATGTTTGGGTATTCAAATGACATCACTCAGATTTCCCACCTTGCCATTACCTAGATGTACAGGTGGTATAGATAAAGTGTATTAGTATTCTGACATCTAGCACAGGAGATATTTTCCCTGTTTCTGCGGTTAATAGATAGTTTAGCCCCTGTCCACACGACTGCCAGCGTCTGGTGTGTGTTCACATGTGCACCTTATGCGTCTCCACTGCGTCTCACGAGTTTCATGGGCTCCTTATGTCTGTCTCCACTGCGTCTCACAAGCTTCTCACAAGGTGTCCCTGTTCTGGAGTGGACAGTGTCCTGAATAACACCAGGATGTGTAAGCCAGCCTGTCCCTGGTCTGAATGAGAACCTGTGTACCCACTGGGAATTCTGCCGTTCTGATCTAGCAGAGCATCAGTAATCCAATCGTGATTTAATGATGTCATGGAGGGCCATGCTGGAGCGTTTGAGTTTTAATTAATTTTGACCCGTGTAGCGATCTCCCTCTCCACCATTATTGGGCCACACAGTATCCCATAGCTTCCTTTACAAACGTGGCTTCTTTCCAAGGCTTTCAGTGCAAGCAACTAAATCTTTTAAAGACATAAAATAGCAAAGAGCTTATCAATAATAAGCATTCAGCAAGTCATTCGAGGTTTACAGTCGTTGTTCACTGTTAGTTTTGGAGCTGTTTAATTGAGTTCAGCCTGTGTGGCTGGGTTGATATCACTCTTTCCCTCTCTGGCTCTGTTCTTGATGCAGAACTTAACAAAATAGGTTTGAAGCATAATTGTGTATCCACTAATTGTTCTCTCTGGAAGCAACACAAAGAAACTGTATGACCCCCACCTACTCCCATCTACAGTGAGACCAAGTATTGGTGACAGTTTGAGGTTGGGTTATATCACTATCCAAACAGGCAACAGACAGAGAGAGCAAATCTGCCAGGGGTTAAAACGGGCAATAAAGAACGGGGCAGTAATGAGGCAGAGATAAACACACTGACATCACTCTGTCTAAAGGGGTGAGAGAATTATCATCACTCAGTAAACTCATAAACGTGAAAACTGTTCTGAACGGCTCTGTTCATAAACTGTTGTCTTCATCAACGTGAACAGCGAGGCTGAAAGACAGATAATCTGAGGCACAACTCAAAGTCCCACATTTTTACATTTTTAAAACCATTAGCCGGTGGTTAACGCTAATGTTTGAGAATGAAAGTGACTGTTTCATTTGTCTCGGTCCGCTTTGTTGCATTAGTTAACTCCATTAACTATCAACTCCATTAACAATCTCTCTGCCACAACATCATTTATGCTTAGTACGCCCAACTTAACTATTTTGAGGGTGTATTACTGAACAATGTTTATCACAAGATTGTGGTGGTTACAAAGATTATTAGTTTATTGTGCAGTTTCACAAAGGTGGAATAAATTGAAATTGTGTTATGTAAATAATGTAATAAACTGTTTGATCTTCTGTTAGAAGATACAGGTGTCCCAGGCCAGTTCAAATGAAGTTCACTTTTCTCTTTGTATAATCAGAGCTGGTCTCAGGTCTGCCCTGGTGCTGTTAACCTGTGTGTGATTATACAGTGATTTTGGATGGCAATCTAATGAATCAAGGCACTACAATCCTTTAGGTTATTCAAAGTTCATGACAATATTTTCTTAACTTCAAATTTTAGATTAAAAGATAACTATGTAAAATTTAAATTCAGAATTCTATTACTATAAGTTATTACAGTATTTATGGGTCTCTAAGTTTGCACGCCATCTAGTGGCACTAAATGATAAGTGCTTAACATCGCTTGTATGTACATTTAAATCTTACTGAAATCTTACTCAAAGAAGAACTTTCTCCACCTTCACCTCAACATTGTATAACACTTACAATAAGTGTTAATGGCGTAATGATGGAAAACACATTGTGATTTGATGTCTTTGGTCAGTTTTATGCAGCAGTCTCAAATAAAAAGAGTGAATGAAGAAATGCTTAATATTCCTGTTATGAAATAGTTGCCATCCCTACGGGGTTGTTCCCCTTTTGGGGCTGCTGTTCGCTGTTTTTTACATATTAAAACCATAGTCCTAAAGCCTGCTTATGGATCCTTCTTCGCACTCGGGTTCACCACCATTACACATACACACAAATTTCTCAGTGTAAGAACACCGTGAATCTATTAATCAGTATGATCAATAAAACTGATTATCAGAGTGGTGCCCCAGAGCACAGAGAACCCCCCCACCCTGACGCTCGGGGCTGCTGGTGGAAACACACAGCTGCCATTAAACACAAAACAAGGGAGTGAAAGATTCACAAACACGAGAATGACGCGTTGTACCATTCTTAGCCCCATTTGTCAGTATTCCTCGTCTGTGCCTGCAGACAATTCAGTTGCATGTGTATCTGTGTGTTAACATTAGTGACTCAGGGGGATATTGTGAAAGGGGTAATCAGATCCTGACGTAAAATGGCTCCAGAAGCAGGTTGTACCTCCTCAGACCTCCTCAGACCTCCTCAGACCTCCTCGTACCTCCTCAGACCTCCTCCCAGCTCAGCGTGATGAGAAGAACAATACAGAAGCTGATACATGAAAAATGGCTCTGACAGAAAGTTCAGGGCGGAAGATGATGCACAACAGCCCTGAACTTTCTGTTAGAGCCATTTTTCAGGAGACCTCGGGCTTTTGTGTGTGTGTGTGTGTGTGTGTGTGTGTGTGTGTGTGTGTGTGTGTGTGTGTATGTGTTCGACTGTGTTTGTGTGTTGATGTGTGTGTGTAGATGGTTGTGTGCATGTGACTTGTTTCACCTGTGCTTCATCTTGTCAGCGTTGCATGTCACACACGTATGCTGTGAACCTGTGTCTAAAGGCGTGTCTGTATCTAAAGGCGTGTCTGTGTCAAGGCGTGTCTGTGTCTAAAGGCGTGTCTGTGTCTAAAGGCGTGTCTGTATCTAGACGTGTCTGTGTCTAAAGGCGCGTCTGTGTCTAAGGGCATGTCTGTGTCTAAAGGCGCGTCTGTGTCTAAAGGCGTGTCTGTGTCTAAAGGCGTGTCTGTGTCTAGGCGTGTCTGTGTCTAAGGGCATGTCTGTGTCTAAAGGCGTGTCTGTGTCTAAAGGCGTGTCTGTGTCTAGGCGTGTCTGTGTCTAAAGGCATGTCTGTGTCAACAGGCGTGTCTGTATCTAGAAGTGTCTGTGTCTAAAGGCATGTCTGTGTCTAAGGGCGTGTCTGTGTCTAGGCATGTCTGTGTCATGTTCAGTGCTCATCACTGTCTTGAATGAGTCCTGTGTGTCTGTTTAAATAAACATGTATTGTTAAACATTGCTCATGTCTTGGTATCCTGCCTCACCTCACATTGCTACAGAACCATGAGCCAAAACAGGATGCTGAAAGGAAAGCAGGGCAGGAAGGGGAGGAAGTGATACCCGTCTTCTCTCAGCCCGAGCTACGTTAGACTGACATGTAGCCGACACCTCGGGAGGACGTTTTCCTACATGAAGGAGGACCAGCCAGCTGGTTTCCAGCAGGACTTCTCTGACAGAGTGGTCAGAAAGGAGACCTGCCAGCTAGCGAGGGCGTCTCCTCCTCTGCCCACCAACTCGTCCCGGGGTACAACAGATTCTGCATGCTCCACCACCTCTAGCAAGAAGAGGTGGAGAAAGAAGGCAGACAGGCTCCACCCGGCAGTATCAGCCCTGGTCCTGGCCACGAGGAGGTTCATCATCCAGGAGGTGAACTCCCCTCTGAAGTGAGAGAGGATCTGGTACAACCTCTCAGAAGGGAAGAGGTACTTCAAACCCCTGGACTTGGAGGACTAGCCCTGATACTCCAGGAGACCCCTGAGTCCACGTTTGAAGCTCCATCCTCCCAGGAAGAGCAAGACATGGAGCAGGACATGCAGACACTCCCCTCTACAACAGTTTCCGACATAGAGATAGCGGAGGAGGTCGTCGACTTTGAGGGAGAGAAGGAGGAGCCGTGTAGTGCCCGCCCCTCTGCGTCCAGAGCCCCCCCTCTGTGTCCAGTGCCTGCCCCTCTGTGTCCGGTGTGCACCCCCATGGGACCAGGAAAGTGTTCTGGTTCCCACACCGTCCGTCGGTGGGGGACTAGTGCTGGACTGCTGGTGCTCATTACACCTGTCCTTTGTCTCATCAGCGTCCTGTCATGTGTATGTTAACGTGTTAACGTGTTAATGTGTGTGTATTTAAAGACGTGTCTATACAGACATACCTCTCATTTAACTGTAGTCTTGTCATCCTAGTAAAGCTAGGAACTGTATGTCAAATTCATACATGAGTTAAAAGAAAATACTTTGGCAGGCAAAGTTTCAACATCTAAAACAATCTGGGAAAGATGGCTTGGTTTGCCAAAATGTGATTATTGATTTGTGAAAATAAATAATTGGCTGCAATTGGCTGTGACTGATCTTTCATATTGCATAGCTATTTAGCAAATAAATTACTGTTGGTTTGCTAATAAGAGCTTATGTTGTAATAATAGTTTGAGTAAGCAGTTAAAGTCACTATTTTTATCAGACTGGACACAACGAAATGTGCTATATTCATAAAAATCACATTTGCATCACCAATAATGTCATCCTGAACATCCAACATGTAAAACCAGCAAGTTAGAATGAACATTCCTCCATGTTGTCCAGCAGTATAACTGCTAACCTAATTATGTGATTAATGGGAAAACGGTGATTACACTTCACAAGCACTGGAGTCTGTGATTAGAAGAGTGATTAAACTGACAAGAGCTGTAATCTTACTGAGAACTGTGATTATGAGACAAATCTGCATCCAGTCATAATAACAGTGAAAATATTCATGAAAGGGTCTTTAAAACTGAAACTTGTATGGCTTGTTTGAAATGCCCTTTAAAAAACACTTTTCCAGGATCAGTCAAAGTAATACTGTTAATGTGCTTGAAGAAAGTAAAAAATAACAAGAGATTTTATGGTTGAGGGTGACTTTAATCATACTGATAATGACAACAAAATTAAACATATTATCATCATATAATGAAGGTAATTGTGAATGAAAGAGACTTTTTAAATGGGGGTCAACCATGATTAGATTGAGAGATTTTATGACTGAGGGTGTTTTAAAAACATATTTGACATTGAAAATAATTATATGTTTTAAACGGCATTTAGGAGAAAAATACTGATCTGGGGTCTTTCATAACGATAGATAGATAGATAGATAGATAGATAGATAGATAGATAGATAGATAGATAGATAGATAGATAGATAGATAGATAACATATACATAAAACACTCCACGAGTCTGTCAAGACAAATAAGAGTAATAAAGTAATGATGATATAAGGTAATATAATATTGTAGTAGTATATAATAGCATAATATAATATTTAATCTAACAGTAATAACAGCAGCAGTGTGTCTATTACATAAATAATGAATAATGAAAACTATAGAGTAGAATATTTCCCAAAACTGTAATTAACACTGTGTTAACAAAATTGAAAGAAACTTTCACTGTGTTTAAACTTTGTGAAGACTTAAGAATAAGAATAATATAATTTAATAATTCTGATTTGCTAAAAACAGGAACGAAGGACTTAGTGTGTATTCTGTGTGTTTCAAACGGGCAAATGGGGGATCTGGGGCACGTTTGGTGCCAGACCAGTATCATCATGACAGTAGATACTAGCAGATTGGTATCTCAGTGGAGAACACAGTGACCCGATGCACAATGAAGAGTCCTGGCAGAGGTCTGTAGGCGTGTTGAGAAGACTCCACCAGAGCAGTAGTCTCATAGAGCACCTCACCTGGACGTTCACACCTCACCTGGACGTTCACACCTCACTTGGACGTCCACACCTCACCTGGACGTTCACACCTCACCTGGACGTTCACACCTCACTTGGACGTCCACACCTCACCTGGACGTTCACACCTCACCTGGACGTTCACACCTGACCTGGACGTTCACACCTGACCTGGACGTCCAGACCTCACCTGGACGTCCACACCTCACCTGGACGTCCACACCTCACCTGGACGTTCACACCTGACCTGGACGTTCACACCTCACCTGGACGTCCACACCTCACCTGGACATCATCACCAGCACACACCAGTGTGACCAGGACTGATACCCATCCCCGGTCGTGCTGGTGTGCTGCTCCACTGTGCAGGAGTCCATTGTTTTTACAGCAGGTCTCCTGATTTTAGCCATGAGCTTTGGACACCCGAGGTGTTTGTATTAGCCATCCAGCAGGGCCAGAGGTCAGCCTGCCTGGGACAGGCCACGATGAAAAGCTGTGCAACTGCCTCCACACTGCCCAGGACAGGGGATGTCAGTCATCACCAGAAATGGCCACGTGTTTTGTGCTGCCAGGAGCAGCCGCTCTCTATGGGAACGTGAGCGTGTCTGTTAGGTTCTGTCATTTTGTAGCCTCCTAGTTCATTGCTGTAACTATTGTTTTGGTCATGTACATGTGTCTTCCACCACATCTTTTCTTGTTGTGTGCTATTATTTTGCATAAACGGGACTAATTTGCCATATTTGAAAAATGTAATCTATTGAGAATTCGTATTTTAGCCTTTATAATAATAATAATTCGAAAACTGTTGATGTTTAAGTTTAAAAGTTGGAAACTTTTATTTTGAAAAAAACCAAGCGCGACACGGTTTCTGTGTTCATTCACACAAACGTGGCCGCGCACAGGAGAGAAGGGCGCTTATTAACTACATGAAGAATAAAACACCCAAACGTTTCTCCAGAGCACCGAGATCAAGCGTGTGGATCTGCTTCATAAGACGAGAACATCCTAGAGAGACATCTCCTCACAGCAGCAGGTCCTTCGGCCCTTAACCGGCTGGAGTTTAGGCGCTCGATTTGAACAGGAGTCCCAGAGACCACAGACATCTTCACGGGTTAGAGGAACATCTTCACGGGGTTATATACACCACCCGAGTCAGAACCACAGCGTGTCTTGATGCTGGACCCGGATAGTTCACGATCATGATTCGCAGGACACGGACGGCAAAGGTTTATAAGGAAGAGACGTCGGAGGAGGAGGAGGAAGGGTGAGTGTGGTCTTCATCACCAATCATCTCACCTGCGTGATGAGACGTGACCACTCCTGGCTGCTTTGGTTTAACCAGACGTGACATTACCAGATGTTAACTGGCACTAATTGTGAACGTGATCATTGACAGGAAATAGAAACTAAACTGTCATCCACGTCTGTAGGTCGGGGAGTGAAGATGACCGAGAAGAATGGCTCCCAGAACCGAAAGAACCGAGGAGAGGACGGGGCAGGGGAAAGACGGATGGGACGGCTGAGAAGAAACCGGTTACTAAACGAGTAGCCAAGCCCAAAGAGTCAAAACCTAAAACTGTAAGGAAGCCTAGAGCGCCAAGGGCCCTTAAAGTGAAGGAGGCTGTTGAGGAGAAGGATGTCGTCTTTCACCCAGGGACCTCACTGCAGCCTCTGGGTGGTGAGGAGGTAATGTTCCATATCTTACAGGGTTTGAGAGGACCAATATGCTCTTAGACTCCATAAAAAATGATCAATTTAACGCATGAAATCTGTGTTCCAAAAAGATGTTTATAAAGCTTCTTCTGAAATTCTTAAAAGAGCTATTTTATGTGCTTTTATAAATTGAGCTCCTGCGGATCATATAATGTCAGAAATAACTTCACTGACAGAAGCAGCCCGTTAGCACGGCCGTGACATTCGACGGCAGTACGGCCACGGCGGGGGCCACGGCGGACGAGACGCCATCGTCCAGTAAACGGCTCTTTAAGGTGGAGAAAGAGGAGCCCGAGGATGACTTCAACTTTGAAGTGCAGAAAAAGCAGAAGACCTCCAACGCACCTCAAGGCAGACCCGTCAAGCTGCAGTCTGGGAGGTCTTTACGGGACGAACTTCAAATGAACTGGGATCCTTTTCAGGTGCGATGTTGCCACGGTGACCTGTGGATGGCTTTGTTATTCCTTTTCTTTGTTAGTTGTCATTCATTAATATCGGGTAACCACGGAAGAAATGTTTCTTTAATGAACACGAATTGAGGTGTGTATTATTATAGCTATAACACATTATAATTGTGCATTACAAAACTTTGTGTTTATGGACTTTAAACATCTTAATCCAAACTTGACTTGTAAATGTGCAATGTAAATGTGCCGTATTTTGTCAATTGTGATTTTTACACCGCAATTGAAATTTGTCCTCCGCTTTTAACCCATCTGTGCAGTTAGAACACACACACACACACACACACACACACACTAGTGATTACTAGGGGGCTGCGGATCACACGTGCCCAGAGCGGTGGGCAGCCCTAGCCCGGCGCCCGGGGAGCAGTTGTGGTTAGGTGCCTTGCTCAAGGGCACCTCAGTCATGGCCTGTCTGGGAATCGAACCCACGACCCGCCGGTCACAA
>NC_135225.1:1639357-1709357 GCF_052324685.1 Brachyhypopomus gauderio | reverse complement strand
CTCATACTTTTCCAATTATAATTTCATTATTATTAAAGAACATGATATGCTGAATATTCAACCTTTTTTCCTGCTCAACTGCACTAAAATTCCATACTGTGGTCTGTCTGTCTGGAGACTGCGTTTAGTGTTTTACGCAATGGACAACAATCTGAATCTGAATCTGAAGTTTTAGTCTTCCAGAGAAACGTGTACTATACTGTTCTTTTTTCAGTCTTCTTTATTTTGTAAAATACCCCAGAGATCTTTAGTTAAAATTATTTCACCTCCTCTTAATGTGTTATTGTGGTAACTCTGTCTTTCCTGAAACGTAATTGAAGTGAATGGACACTCTGAGATGCTTTTACACTGGGAACTGACAGCAGTTCGTTGGCACTGGACACGTGTGTATAACACGGGATCCGTGAACTCAGCAGTAATATTCCTGAGCGTGTGGCCGAGTCCTCATGAAAGGCCGTGTTCATGCTTCACTTCGGTTGGGAGAGTCTGGTGTGTGTTTTGCGGCTGTGGCCAGTCCTGAAGAGAACGCGGGTCCATGTGCACTCCTACAAGCTGGAATGCTTTTCTAGACGTTTTCTAGAGTTTTAACAGTGCCCACAATTGCACCTCAGCGCTCTGCTCTATAACTTTGTGGTCTGCCACTTAAGGGCTAGGTGCTGTGCCCTCTGAACGACAACAATACCACTCACACTGGACCGTGGAATAGCGAAGACGTTGTTGCAACGGACATGTCCTAGTACAGTACCATGCTGAATGAAACACCTGAATTCAGTTGGAGATGTTTTAGCGATGAGATGTGTCCTGATTTCTAGAGCAGAATGTATATAAATGTTGCCGGCCAGTATGTGTTGTACTCTGTGAAGTTCGTGAGAGAAATCTTAGATGTCTTCATGCAAAACTTGAAATGTGACGAACCCCACATGACAAAACGGCTACCTCGCGGGGATGAAATGCCAAAATACAGAAGTCCGATTTTCATCATTTTTCTGGGTGCATTAATTCACGCCCTGATCAGGCATCAGGCCATTGGCTGTTTTGTAATGTGAAGGGTGTGTCGCCTTCTCGGTCGTGTGTGTGTGTGTGTGTGTGTGTGTGTGTGTGTGTGTGTGTGTGTGTGTGTGTGTGTGTGTGTGTGTGTGTGTGTTTGCGCCAGCGTGGCATTTGTCAGTTTTGCTTTTCTGCTTCAGGTCCAGATTGATGGTTCTTTGCTTTTTTTTTCCCGCCTACAGAAGGTTTTCCTCTGAAAAGGTCAGACACTTAAAACTATTTGCTTAACAGCGTGTCACTTCCTGTTACACCAGCAGCTGGGAGAGACAGCGAGGCAGGTGGCTTGTCCTGCCCTGCACGCCACTGCCCTCGCGGGCGGGGCTCACGCGGGCGGGGCTCACGCGGGCGGGGCTCACGCGGGCCGGGCTCACGCGGGCCGGGCTCACGCGGGCGGGGGGCCACCCGTCAGGCCTCGTGTGGAGCGTCTCTACAGCTCACCTTCTTGTTACAGACACTGGCCATTAACCGAGGGGAGAATCTGAAGATCCTGACGGTGAAGGTTAACATCCCCGACTGGGTGAAGACCGACTTCTGTAGGTGGTGTGTCAACGTCAGGTTAGCTCCTCCACCCTGCCAGTATACACACATACACACTCACACATACATACACACACACACACACACACACACACATACATAAACACACACACTCACTCACATGCACACTCACTCATACATGCACACACACACACACACACACGCATACACACAAATAAACTTCACTGTAAAACTCATTTTGACATTTTTGAAAATTTGACTTTTTGACCTTATTTTGTGAAAGTTTTTGTGATCACATATAAAGCAAATACTATAAAATACATATAAAGTAAAACACGTAGTGCTATAACGTGTCTTTACAGATGTACCCTGTAGTTAATAAGATCTAGAAAACTGCATGCCATTCTGGGAGAATTGTGGACCTGAATTATTTTAAATGCAAGAGCATATTTTCTTTATTGTTAGAATAAAAGTGTGTGTGTGTGTGTGTGTGTGTGTGTGTGTGTGTGTGTGTGTGTGTGTGTGTGTGTGTGTAGGTGGAGGCCGAAGGGTTATGCGCAGCCAGACCTGATGAATGTGTTAAAGGCGGCGGTGGAGGACTCCTACAAGAGGCTCCTGGTGCCTCTGCTCAGCAGGGCCTACAGGTGAGACGTCACACAGGCGTACGTGTGGGTTTGAAGAACATGCCTCTCAAAATACGTCCTGCCCTCCTGTGTCTCAGGACCAAGCTGAGCAGCAGTGCGGAGAAGGAGTCCGTGGCTATGTTTGTGCGTAACCTACGCCAGCGTCTGCTGATGTGTCCGGTACGGGGCCGCGTCCTCATGGGGGTCGACCCAGGCTTCCGGCACGGGTGCAAACTGGCCATCCTGTCTCCCACTGGTAAGAGCTCCGCACCCAGCTGATCTCTGCGTTCCCAAAATGCACATGGCATTGCTCCTGAGGACAGAGACACGCCGACCCGACTTTCAGCTGCCGGACGGCGTCGGTCTGTTTGAAGGTGTTGGGGACTGACCCCAGGTTACGCAGTGTAACCTCAATATATGTGTTATAAGTATACACCTTTGGGAAGCAGTGTTTATTTTGAGTACCTCACACAAGCGCAGAGCATAAATACAGACAGGTGAAAGCAGGCAGCAACCAGCGGGTTGGACGTGTTGTTAGCGTTACAGGTGTAGTGTGAACGGAGAAGAAACTTTCTCTCCCTTTTAAAATCTGGAACTGTGTATATATTTAAAATCTTCCTTTTCAAAGAAACGGGACTAGCTGAAAGTTCTGGCTTTAATACAGTACGGTACACAATAATATGCGTATAATAAGGTAAACGGTTTCTTTATTCAAGGGTAAAAAACGTTTACTTTTTTTGTCTTCGTAGACAAATGCTGTAGAGGTCTATAGATTATGATCTCACATGAGCTGTTTATTTGAAAGTAAATATAATTTTATTGCCATTAATACTCATCAGTTTTAAAAACTAAATTTAAGATTTAAGCCTGAGTTTATTAAAGTAAAAAGACAGGTAAGAGGTTTCCTCTGTGTGCTATCTGAGGGGGGGCGGGGGGGGGATGCCCGTTGTGCCCGCTGTGCCCGCTGTGTGGGCAGACCTCCACAGACCTCTACACGGCCATCTCCTGTGCCCTCCTCACAGGGGGCTGATCGGCCTGTCGGGTGGCGTTGCTGTGCTTTGGCCTCTGCCCTTTAGCACCACCACGTCTACATCTACACACACACACACATGTCTACACACCCCCTGCACACGTGTGTGTGTGTGTGTGTGTGTTGCAGACTCAGCTTGACTGTGATAGGTTGGTGGGTGTGTGGTCAGACGACCTTCTGTTCTTCAGAGGTGTCCAGCAGGATCAGTCCGCTGCTTCCCAGCTCACAGCGTGGTCTCCTGAAGGGGGGGGGGGGGGGGTGTCGGTGTGTGGAAGAGCTGGATGAGAATTAGAAAACGATTGAGGAGTTGAAACGCGGTGATGTTTTTATCTGTTAATGTGCACGTTGCTGTGACACGACTGGTGCTTGTTTCTCTCCCACTAATGTTCATTACACAGACATGACCTCCTTTCTCTTTGGGTCTCTTTGCAGGTCAGATTCTCCACACAGATGTGGTACACTTGCACGGCTCAGCCAGGAACAGAGAAGCTGACAAATTGCGCCACCTCATGCTTCAACATAGGTACTGCCATTTCTATTAATTCATCTTCCATGGAACATGTTTCTCTGCTTTGTCTCTGTACACATATTTAAGTTTTTTGTTCAGTTTTTTTCACTTTTTTCCCTGTAATGTACCTTTTCCCTCTCAGCTGCCAGACCGTGGTCATAGGGAACGGGACTGCGTGCCGGGAGACTGAAGCCTTCTTCGCCGACCTCATCAAACACGGTTTCTTCAGGCCTTTGGACGTTTCCTACTGGTAAGGCTGGAAAAGTTCTGTGTGCGCTTCTTAAACAGTGACCCGATGTCCGTTTGGTTTGGTGTGTCAGAAGAGGGCTGGTACAGGAGGCCTGTCCTTATTTACTGAGTAAAATTGCTCAGTTTGAATTTAATTCATGTTCGTATTAGAGCTTATGCAATTATAGCATGAACTTTGGAAGTTATGTGTAATCAATACACTCTTGAGAGGTGAGAAAATAGCAACTGTGAAATGAGGGGTAGGGATAAAATGAAGTCACTCTTGGAGTGTGCGGGTCCCCCTTGGAGTGTGCGGGTCACCCTTGGAGTGTGCGGGTCCCCCTTGGAGTGTGCGGGTCCCCCTTGGAGTGTGCGGGTCACCCTTGGAGTGTGCGGGTCCCCCTTGGAGTGTGCGGGTCCCCCTTGGAGTGTGCGGGTCCCCCTTGGAGTGTGCGGGTCACCCTTGGAGTGTGAGGGTCCCCCTTGGAGTGTGCGGGTCCCCCTTGGAGTGTGCGGGTCCCCCTTGGAGTGTGAGGGTCCCCCTTGGAGTGTGCGGGTCACCCTTGGAGTGTGCGGGTCCCCCTTGGAGTGTGCGGGTCCCTGTGGGGTTTCAATGGTATCTGGACCTTGTTGACTGCCTCTAATTAAAAACAAATATTCTCACTGTTCTTCAAACCAAACTGATCCAACGTGTTCTCGTCCAACTCAAATAGGAACTAGATCTGGGGTCGTCCCTTTCTCCATCTAGCAGGACCTGTTTGTTGACGTTTGGCGGGGACTGGAGGCGAGCCCAGAGCCGCAGTGAAGTGGGCCGTTTATGCAGCGTGGCTATGGTGGTTCTTCAGTGTAGCTCTTCTCATCCCCGAGTGCGGCTCGCGCGGGCTGCCAGGTTCACCTCAGTCACACTCGCACGGTGTCTCTCCACCGACATTCTGAGCCGTTTCAGCTCTCGTTCTAAAATGGAAGTGGAAGATTTGAGATCTCCACATGAGTGCTGGAGTTCCTGACGGGCGACGGGTGCCACGTTTGCGGTGCTGGTGTTACAGCTGAGTGTTACAGACAGCAAAGGAGTGGTCGGTCCAAATCATAGAGATTGAATTTCTTATTTCAGCACCTTGTCCTGATATTTAAGGGTGCTGCTGTTTCAGCGTCAGAGTTGAGGTCTGGGAGACCAAACATCTGGTTTTGCAGTATCTGAAATCTAAATTTCAATAAACGTACTTTCTCAGTGCGGTATCTTGTGTTGAGGAACTCTGAATGATGCGTTTGTAAAAAGTCATGAGTTTGCCTTTTCTGACATCTTTATTCAGAAGAGCGATGCTTCGTTCTGAGGTTTCGCTGCATGGCTATGGATTTATTTCTTTCCTTGTATTTTTCTTTCTTAATGTTCGTTCATCAGAAAGTGGTTAGTGTAGCGTTTGCCCAGCTGACGAGACACGCGTCTCCATCTGCTTGGCCTTTTTGAAGTTCATCCAGCGTTCTGGGTTCCCAGAGGTCTGAAGTAAACACATCCCCACTGGAAACTGCTCAGTCCATGTATCAAGGTCAAGCAGCCAGTTATCAACGTCATTAATATTGCACAATGAACTGCTTTGTTGATTTTCCACAATAACATATCACTGCCTCTAACCAGCTGATTTCAACATTAGACGATCTACTGCAGGAGATTCGTGAGCATAGCATGAGAATTGCCAACTATTGGTCAGTTCTGACCTGATTAATTGTCTGTCCTGACCTGATTTGTCTCAAGTCTCACTTTTCTTCAGGGATCAGCCATTGCAGTCAAGCGTCTCTGCCGTATTGCTTTTGCAGACGTTTGCTCTGAGTTCTCTAATCTGGACAAACACGTGGTCCGAACATATTTAGGACAGTGTTTCCTCCATTTAAAGGAACTTTCCCCCCCACTTTGTGCAACTGGACTAAACTGCTGGGTTCATTCACACCGTCTGCTTTGCTTCTCCCCCACACCACCCTCCTGCTAGCTCCGCCCCCCTCCACTCCCCGCCCCACCCCCCCCTGTCCCTGCCCCACCCCCCACCGCTCCCCCGTGTCCCTGCATGCCCCCCCCCCTGGGCTGGGGGGAGCACACTCACACACCCTCCACTGTCCCTACTAAAGGGGAATTTTGCCATTACTTAATACACATCCACTGGCATTATTGCTCATGCTCTCAAAACATTTTTAGATACAAACGTTTCTTGCCTTGATTCTTTAGGCTCACGTTTGATATGGAGTTCCTGTTATTGTAGCTCCAGTGAACTGACATCGCAGCCTGTCTGTGTGTGAGCACCATCGCTTAACGCATCAGAGAAGCATTAACATTGAATGTAAAGTTCCTGGCTAGGATTGAGTTCACACAGTAACGACAAAATAATCCACTTACTGTTGGTCCCCTTCAGTTTCTGTTTCTATCTTTGTATAGCCTAGATGTGGAGATAAATCTTAAATCAGTCTAGGAGCAAGGAGCAATTTCAGACCTTGTCTTTCACTATTGCAAAAATCTAGGGACTCTTTGAACATGGACCTCATCTGTGCTGGGACAACCGATACAACAGAACAGTGCCAAAGGTCCAGCCCTTCATGGTGTCTTGAGAAGGTCCAGCCCTTCATGGTGTCTCGAGAAGGTCCAGCCCTTCATGGTGTTTCGGGAAGGTCCAGCCCTTCATGGTGTCTCGAGAAGGTCCAGCCCTTCATGGTGTCTTGAGAAGGTCCAGCCCTTCATGGTGTCTTGAGAAGGTCCAGCCCTTCATGGTGTCTCGAGCCGGTCCAGCGCCCGTCCTGTCTGTAACTGCGACTGGTTTATGGCTTCAAACCAGCTTCACACTGCATATTTCCATATTCATATATTACTTGATTCTAAGGCAAATGAGAACCCAAGACATTAATAGTTTCCATATGAATATTCAAATGCCACTTTTGTGCCAAAAAATACAAAATAACATTTGGATTGTGTACTGTATTCTTTTGCAGGGTTTTTTTGCAGGAGTTCCTACACTTTTCTCGTATAAACCCGTATAAGCCCGTAGAAACCGAACCATTTGTACCTTCCTATGGCATAGGTGTTTTGTGGCGCCCTCCTGTGGCCAGGCTCTTAACACCAGCTCTCCTCTTTTCTGGAGACACCTTTAGAGCTGTTTGTGTGGAAAGATATCAGACATTAATTGCATAAAATATCATCAGAGGTTTCCATGTTTACAGTAGGATCTATTGTTTTTATTACCAAGATACGACACGTGTCTGTGCATGTTGTTCATTTTTAACGAACTTTTAACTTTCACGAATGCCTCCTCATAGCAATGTTTAGTCTGTTTAGAGATGGTTGCATAGATGCGTCCGATCACGTGAAACTACACCAGTTTTAGATGTGGAGAATGAGCAGTGGTAGTCTAGTAGTAAAGACCCTCTTGTTTGTAGAGAAACATTCAGCTATTGTCTTTGAAATGTGTCCTACATGTTTACTGTGTGGTGGACCGTATGAATTGGGTTTTTTGCACTATGACCAGACTAGATTTGCACTGTGGACAGACTAGTTGTCAGCATAGTAGTCGGGGGGTTTTTTCATCTCATGGAGAAATGACGAATGTATTTTTTAGTGGACGTTTTATAGTATCCAGATTCCCGAGCTGTCGTACTGGTCAGTACAGCAGTAGTTCTTTAGTCATTCCCCATTGTTACAGAATGAAAGTGTTTCATAAGAAAGCGTCGGTGTGGTTGAGCTACTGTGTTCAGTGCTCCTGAGGGTAGAGGTGACGTGTTTCCTCCCTAACGAGAGACCCGGCAGTGATGGCCCCAGCCGGTCACCTCCACCTGCCTGTCGGGCCACTGGTCCTGGTACAGTCGGCTTTGACAGCCACGTAGGTGGAGGACGGCACACAATGACTACACCGTTACCCCAGGGCCTGTCCTGACACCAGCCGGCCCCTCAGTGACCGTTAGCCTCAGTTACCGTGGTGATGAGGAGGCAGAAGGTGGAGGCGGTACTCTCCAGCGCCCCCTATCTGGTTCGGCCCAGTCTGACGCATCATAACTCCTTCCTGTCTCTTTTGTGTAAGATCTCGTAAACTTAAAAAAAAACAACAACCTGAATATCAGTACTGGCGTTAGTGTCACCATCACGTGTTCTGGTGTTAATGATGCGGTTTGTGTTTGGTGCAGTCGTTTTATTCACTTTGTCTTTCGCTCTAGTCTAAAGGTACATAACGTTGGTACGTAACGTATGTAATGTTGGTATGTAACGTCGGTACGTAACGTCGGTACGTAACGTCGGTACATAACGTCGGTACATAACGTCGGTACGTAACGTCGGTACATAATGTCCTTGCATGCTGCTCTGCTCCCGCTGAAATGAGATCATTCTTGGCTGCAGGGCTCTGGATGACCAACATTTGGCATCAAGGGGATTTGTCCCTAGAACTGTGGAGGATTCTGGGTAGGGTGATTAGGACGGTGAGGGATGGGGCGTAATTAGAGTCTCATTCCTGGAGGAAAAGTGGGAGTTGGTCTGAATCATAAAGGACAGCCAAGTTCAGAGGTTCCTCAAAGAACTGGCTTGAGCCAGTTCATTTCTTCAGACTTCTCCTTCAGTATTTTGCTTCAGTATTTTCTTTTTTATTATTTCTGTCAAAAAACTTTATTTATTTAAGCAATAGTTACTCTAGCGCCACTTTTAAAGCAGCATCAGTTGGTAGTTTTAATTGAAGGGGTTTCGTGCTGAATGAGAGGGTTCCACCCGCACCGAGGTGAGAGTCTTGCTCACTCTGCTGTGGACTCGTCCTCACTCATGGGATTGAACTGGCATTTCCCTTCAACTTCTCAGCGCCTGAAACCGAGATGCCAAATCCCCGTTTGTCATTTTCCATCTAATGTGCTCTTGTGATGTCATAATGGCTCGACGCGCTCCCCACCAATTACAGCTTCACTCAGCTGCACGTTTCACGCCCCATTTGCTCTTGGTGGTTTGGATTTGGAGTTTATTGCCTTTGGAGGAGTAAAGAAAGTGAAGGATTGAGAAGCATAAAAACCTCAGCGTCACATCTACTGGAGCTGGAACCTCTGTGAACGTGATGTTCAGCACTCTGAAGTACTTACAGCCAAGAATTATTTGAAGACCAAATGTTGTATCACCCCTCATCCATAAATTAAGTTCTTCAGTTTTGTCGGGGGGGGGGGGGGGGGGGGGGGGGCGGAGCGGTGTGGTAGGGGCGGGGCATTATCAGCCTGCCTATCATACTCATAGGCAGTTAATGACGATCACCGTGAGTGCACACACAATGCAGGGAAGCATACTTTAGCCTCAGGGGTTCATACTCTACTCCAGCTGTGTGAGTGTGAGTGTGAGTGTGTGTGTGTGTGGGGTGTGAGTCTGACCAGCCCGGACACCTGCCATTTGGGCTCTGGTTGTGGTGAGATGTTTTCAGAAGGTGCCCAGATGTCTCACCATCCATGTCCAGACTAGGAGAGTCCTGTAGTTCATGTAGTCCATCCCTCCCTGTGTTTGTGACTATGTCCACCTACAGTACACGAGTAACAGCAGGCGTTAGTAGAACCATGTGTTCTTACGGAGACACATTTTCACAACACCATTGTTGTTGTCCTTGGTCAAACAGAATGAGTTAAAAACAAAAAGCAAAAGAAATCTTTCACAGAGCTTATGTCATTTCAGGACAGTACAATGGTCTAAAAGTTCAAAGTTCCAAAATTCTTACAGATTACTAAGATTGCCAAGATCTACCCTCTCAGACCACAGGTTTACTTTTACTTAAGTTAATCTGTACTGCTGTAAAAAACCTTAGTTAGACATCTGGCGTTCCTGTCAGGAAAATACGGCTGGAGTCGGCTCTGAATTAGCCTACATGCTCGTAAGAGCCCTGAGGCTAAAGCTCCAGTTAACCTCTTGGCTTTTGAGCTTAGCAGGTTTCTTTTTGGGTCCCAGTGCCACGTACTTAAAAGGAATGTTTAAATACATGTCTCATTGAAGGAAATGGTGATGAAAATGTACAGATGAGTGTTTTGTGTTGGCTGAATTTGACAATCTAAGGTCCTGCCAGTGGGTGATTTTTTACTCTCATACTTGTGGTTCATATTAATTTCAGTGTATGTTACTGAACATTTCACAGTAGTTAATTGGTAATATGCATTATAGGCTACGAGCATTTTGGTAGTAATTTAATAATAAAAATGTGCATTGTAAGCTATTATATAAATCTAATGTTTATACAATAGCCAGAAGCTGGAGTTAGAATGCGAGGTTTGAGCGGGGTTTGAGTGAGATTTGAGCGAGATTTGAGTGATTCTTTAGGTCTCATTCTGCTTGTCAGTACTCCAGTCCTAAACTTCTACAGTCTTTCTGTTGCTATGTTACAGTTAGGGATTTGTAAAGTCATTTTATGTTGTCAGGCTCATATCATTTGTACCTGCGTTCTTCATAAGTATTAAACACACACTTGTTCCAGTACTGTAATTGTACTCACAGATGTGATGTGAGGGCCTTGACTTTGCCTGGGGTCAGTGGGGGGATGTGAGTGACTGTCGGACCTAAAGGCTTGTGCATCCACGGGGGCGGGGTGTGCTGTGTGGGGGGCGGGGTTTCACATCTCTGACCGCATGTCTTTCAGCCCTGTTTTGTAGCCCGGGCACAGACAACCTTCTGCTCGCTGCCATGACGATGCCCTCCCCCTCAGTACAGTGTTTCGTATCCATGGCGGCATCGTCGAGTGTTATTTCCCAGCTGACCCGGCGGCCATGCTAATTAATTCAGACATGATAGGCGTCAGCACTGTGGCTCTGTGCCGTCTCCTTGTCTTTCTCCTCTGTGGGTCGGTCTCCTGACCCCAGGAGGAACATCTCCTCCGGGTCCAGACACTCACAGTCCACCCAGAGCAGCCTGTGTTCACATATCACGTAATGGAGGGGGAGTACGTGTGTGAAGAGGTGACAGGGAGTGTGTGAAGAGGTGAGAGCCTTTTGCAGTGTGTGTTATATTGTGTGTTTGAGCCCCATTTCAAGCTCTCACATGAATGTTTGCCTCGTGTAGAACACTGTGTCTGCAGCTGTGTTTGGGCTTTATGATTTCTGTATATCTGGTAATGAGAAGTCTTTTATCTTAGTTATTTATACCTGTGTCCCATTTTGTGTGTGTGTCTTCATCTAAAAGTCCTGCTGTCTCTGCAGAGTCTAGTTAGTGTGAGGTAGTGTAAGCGCGTGTAATACATTATGTTCACTAGATGGCAGTATTGGCTCAATAATTGTAACACGGCTCCTGCTGTTGGAGGAAGGTCTTAACAAGAACTGTTGGCTGGGTCCATATGTAGTAAGGACCTCCATACTGGAGACCATCGCTAGCCAGAAACCATCAGGGTGCAAACAAAACATTGTATGAAGTTTATTGGCATTTTTCTGAATTTTACAGAAAAAAAACTTAAATTCCTAAAATCACCTGATATCACTGTTGTTTGCCCTCTCTGCTCAGACGGGTCGGGTCTGAGATCCTCTCTGCTGCTCTGACTTCCTGGCTTTTGATGGCCAGTAAAAACAGGGACTTGTGAAGTTTGTGGATATTGGTGTGTCCTCCATGTGTTACTCTGGATTCTCTCAGTGCTGGGATTGAGCATCTCACAGTGTTGCTATCAGACACCAGTGTCTCTGTGGAGATGTTTAACCCTAGACTCTTGGTCCATGGGTAAACAGACCTGTTCACGACCCCTCCCTCTGTCTGCACACATTTTAGATTTACCATCATTGTGATTATCAGTAGATTCTGGGAAGATTGAATGTAGTATTTACATGTTTTGGGGTTGATCTTTTGTTCACAGTTTATTGAAGTGAGTTCCTGTCTGCTTGATTTTCAGCATCACCAGTGAAGCGGGAGCTTCAATCTACAGTGTGAGCTCAGAGGCAGTGAAAGAAATGCCCGACCTGGACCCTAACCTACGCAGCGCAGGTAACTCACCGTAGACCTCTGAACAACCCAGAAACCTCACATCACAGCTACCAAACGTCACTAATCACCCTAGAATCACTGCAGTCACTGTACCGGTGACATTAATATTAATTAACAATATAAAAAATGTAAGGGTTCAAAATTAAGGGTCTGGTCAGCTCATGCTTGTTTGTTTATTGAATTGTTTTGTTAAAGCCAGATACAACTCCACAAAGTATAACCCAATGAAGTCTGTGCTTTCTAGCTGACAAAGATTTACGGACTCGTATATTTCAACCTGGTTCCAGGTTTAAGAGGTTCCCCTCTGTGCTGGGGCTGTAACTCATTCTTCGCTGTAAGTTGCCTTTCAGAATGAAAGATATGTGTGGTGGAGCAGCCCAAAGCCCGTATCTCTAGTGAGGACTGGTCCAGTGCTGGTCCTGTGGTCAGGAACATGCCATCTCTCTCTTTCCAACTCCACCACTACTCCGCTACGATTCACTACTGGTCCAGTCTTGTCTGCTCTGCCTCACACTGATTTCATGCATGTTGCCTCTAGACCACATCATTACATCATATTTGTTTTAAGATCAACAACGTACGCCGTGATTCAGCAGTGACTGGCCAGGCTGAGTTTCACTTTTGAATTAGCTGAACAGAAGGTGAACACTGAGCATTATTTACACACGGTTGCTGTTGTGAGATCCTGCCAGATCTGTACAAACCATTACGCCCGTGTGGAGTTGGCCTCCTGCTCTCGGTGAGTCTCGGACCACACAAACACTCCACAATCCCAAACACAAAAAGTGCCTTAGAAAAGTCTGGAAATGGCTCATGTGCTCTAAAAAACAGGATCTGAGAATTATTCCAGACTTCCTCTATAAAAGCAATAAATCAGTGTGAGATTTATCGTAAATTTCCTTCTGGTCAAGTGCAGCAGCAAACTGGGGAGCTATATTTATCTGTGTGTGTGCGTGTGCGTGTGAGATGTTGTTTTTATACTAGTAGTTCCTTTATGTTGAACTGAATGATTATGAAGTTAGAAAACCTCCTTAACACTTGATTCTTTCATTATATTTATATCTTACTATCTGACTCCTTCTCTTGCTCTTCCCTGAATGAAGGGTTGAGATCATAAATGTGAACCTAGACTCCACGCCCCTCACCGTGCACGCCCCTCGCCGTGCACGCCCCTCGCCGTGCACGCCCCTCGCCGTGCACGCCCCTCGCCGTGCACGCCCCTCGCCGTCCACGCCCCTCACCATGCACGCCCCTCACCATGCACGCCCCTCGCCGTGCACGCCCCTCGCCGTGCACGCCCCTCGCCGTGCACGCCCCTCGCCGTCCACGCCCCTCACCGTGCACGCCCCTCACCGTGCACGCCCCTCGCCGTGCACGCCCCTCGCCGTGCACGCCCCTCACCATGCACACCCCTCACCGTGCACGCCCCTCGCCGTGCACGCCCCTCACCGTGCACGCCCCTGCCCCTCACCAGGCTCAGTCATTCTTGTCTGTGAATCCTGGTGTCTGTGGTGTCTGTGACCTTTAAAGTGTAGCTCAGCCTCAAATGCCAGTGTTGCTAACAAAGCGAGTTTAACCTGTTTGTGTGAGCTCCATGGCGGGCTCAGTCACAGCTGGTCCCTGAACCCGCTGGTGTGTTCAGTAGATCCGTGTGATGGTTGTACACACTAACACCAGTCCTCGTCTGCTCTCTCCAGCACTGGATTTAGCAGACTGCCGTGTGCTGGATGTCTAAGTGGTGTTTTGAATGGTCTCAGCACGCCAGATAATGTCCAGGTTCAGATGTGGCCGCCAGCACGTGTGAGCGGAGAAGAGTGTTGGTGGGTGTCGGCCAGGCAGGTAGCCCGTGCGTAAGGGCTGCTTGGCTGGGTGTGGTGGAGACCGTGAGTGGGTGATTGTGGGCGGAGGGAGGTGGTGGAGGTGGTGGGGGTGGTGGAGGTGGTGGGGGGAAGATTGCCATGCCTCACTCTCTGCACTGACCTCAGTGGGAGGCTGCTGCCTGCAATAATATTTGCGCAGGGATGGAGTTTCAACACAGGCCTTGTACAACACGTACAAAAGCATCGCTCCCCTCTCACGCTCTCCGCCATGGGGACCGTGTTTGCTGTCAGGCAGGGTGAGACCATCTCGTCCCTGTCATGATTGCTCTCAGGGTTATTCAGGCAGGCCTGTCTGTCTGAGCTCCTGTCTGTCTGAGCTCCTGTCTGTTTCTCTTCCTTCTCACTCACATTTCTGCACCTCCAATCAAATCTCATTTGAACGTTTTGTCCTTCGGTCGTGCTCAGTTACACGTTAATCCCTCTGCTGACCTGCACCACTAAACAGAAGTAGAGAAACAAGCGCTACTCCTCCCACACCTCTGATATCTTTGGCCTCCGGGCAGACAGCACTGCCAGTGACTTGTCAGATTTTATTTCTTCTGAAATGAGCTTTTATTTTGCTAAATTTAATTTTTATTCGGCACGGCTTAATCAGACTCATAAACCATTGCTCCTGTCTTTACCTGGCTCTGTGATGCTAAACGAACCTCAAAAAGAGAACTCAAGAAGTGTGTTTGCATCTGTAGTCTGTATGTTTGAAGATAAGTCTCTCTCTCTCTCGCTCTCTCACTCTAATGTGTTTGGTTTGGGGCATGTGATGGTATATTCATCTGTGGCTACGGCTGTTAAATGATCCTGTCATGTGTTCGCACTTAAACATCATTGCATGTTTGTTGATTTTTCTTTTCCAGCCACTCGGCCAAGAGCCTAACTGAAAGGCCTTTAAACAGTTCAAATGCCGTTTTGTTACATTAGGATTGCAGTAAAACTGCACGGCAGCGAATGTGATGAATGTGGTGGTGCTGTAATTGATTTGAGCTGGTCAGCAGTATCTCCATCAACAGGGCCGTGCTCATTTCTCCACTTCCTGGTGCCTTGAAGCCACTTCGTGTGGTTCTTTATTTAAATTAGCATTTCACACCCCACCTTTTTATTTCATCTCTTCATTTCTTTTTCAGTCTGGCATCTTATATTCATTGCAACAACAGACATTTATTTTTAGATTCTTGACTTTATTATTATGTATGTAGTCACAGATATTGGTTCTCCATATTGCTGGATAGTGCGTGTATTAATGGGGGGGGGGGGGGGGGGGGGCTCTAATGACTCTGTAATTGGTTCTCATCTGCGAGGTTTGTTAGTGTAATTAATGAACCCGTGTGGAGTTTGCAGCACCTAGAACAACGCTTGTTTAGCGCCCATTTGCATAAATAATCTATGATTAATCAGATCTGATGGCTCGTTAAAGGACTCGTTTTGCAGATCCCCCGAGATGCTGAATCCCTCTCGGTGGTTTGTCACCGTCTGGCTCCTGTACGCTCCTGTACGCGGGGAGCAGCTCTTTAACGCTCCTGTACGCTCCTGTATGCTCCTGTACGCGGGGAGCGGCTCTTTAACGCTCCTGTACGCGGGGAGCGGCTCTTTAACGCTCCTGTACGCTCCTGTACACTCCTGTACGCGGGGAGCGGCTCTTTAACGCTCCTGTACGCTCCTGTACGCGGGGAGCAGCTCTTTAACGCTCCTGTACGCTCCTGTACGCGGGGAGCGGCTCTTTAACGCTCCTGTACGCGGGGAGCAGCTCTTTAACGCTCCTGTACGCGGGGAGCAGCTCTTTAACGCTCCTGTACGCTCCTGTACGCGGGGAGCGGCTCTTTAACGCTCCTGTACGCGGGGAGCAGCTCTTTAACGCTCTGCCTCTGTGACGTGTGTGTTCCTTCAGTGTCCATCGGAAGGCGTGTGCAGGACCCTCTGGCTGAGCTGGTGAAGATTGACCCCAAACACATCGGGATCGGTACCTACCAGGTGGGTCACATGACACCCACGATCATGGTCACACAACAGGGTTGGGCTCAAGCCGTGGTTTGAAGAGTGTACACCTACACGTGTGTATACATGAAGGGTGTGTGTATTTATGAAAAGTGTGTGTCTATACATAAAAGGTGTGTGTCTATACATGAATAGTGCTTCTACACAAACAATGTAACGTCATGTTAATTAACTTTACCTAATGAATGGATGTAGATAATTATTTGTACATCATAACGATTCTTCACATACCCTTCATTCCATTTGCACATACAAGGTTTTTTAATGATCTCAGTACGGTAGGTCTAGCGTTCAGGCACAGAAACGGTCAGTGGTTGAGAATGTAGTCAGCCATTGTTGTCTTCACGATGGTGCGTTTGGCACGACTTCGAAACTCCTCAAATCTAGAGAATAATCCCAGGCATTTTACCATCTGTCCAGCCCTGGCTCGTATCTGAGCTTTGAGTAATGGCCTCTATAAACAGGAGTCAGCTGGACCGCTGAGGTAATCCTGTACCCTGTCTGTTTGCTTTTTCTGTATCGTATTAAGAGTAATCCATTTTTCTGACACGATTAATTGAATTACGTTTGCCGGTAGCATGGTTTGTTGACTGGAGCTGGATGGGCCGGTATCCACCCATCCATTTCTCTGGGTGCTGCTTCCACAGAGCTGTCCTGTCTCTCTCTCTCTCTCTCTCTCTCTCTCTCTCTCTCTCTCTCTCTCTCTCTCTCTCTCTCTCTCTCTCTCTCTCTCTCTCTCTCTCCCTTTGTTCCTCTGAGTCTTTTATTACAAAACACAGCCTTCAACTCTGGAGGACCTCCTGGCAAAATAAATGCAGATTAGTTCGCTGCAGAAACAGTTTGTTGTTCTAAGGCTGGCGATTCAGAGGGAGAAAAATGTGTGTGTGTGTGTGTGTGTGTGTGTGTGCACAGTCTCTGAGCTTGGTGTGTGTGTGTGTGTGTGTGTGTGTGTGTGCAGTCTCTGAGCATGTAGTGTGTGTGTGTGTGTGTGTGTGTGTGTGTGTGTGTGTGTGTGTTGTATTTGAGTTCTTTTGCGATGGAAAACATACTAAGAATCTCTGAGTGAATGAAGGAAACGGAAACTGAGAGCTTTTGAAATGCATCAGAGGCCCAGGAGCTCAGCAGGGACTGGAGGGGCCGTCAGCAGCTGTGCTCCCGTGTCTTATGCCCCCGTGTGTCTTATGCCCCCGTGTGTCTTATGCCCCCGTGTGTCTTATGCCCCCGTGTGTCTTATGCCCCCGTGTGTCTTATGCCCCCGTGTGTCTTATGCCCCCGTGTGTCTTATGCCCCCCTGTGTCTTATGCCCCCCGTGTGTCTTATGCCCCCGTGTGTCTTATGCCCCCGTGTGTCTTATGCCCCCGTGTGTCTTATACCCCCGTGTGTCTTATGCCCCCGTGTGTCTTATACCCCCGTGTGTCTTATGCCCCCGTGTGTCTTATACCCCCGTGTGTCTTATGCCCCCGTGTGTCTTATACCCCCGTGTGTCTTATACCCCCGTGTGTCTTATACCCCCGTGTGTCTTATGCCCCCGTGTGTCTTATACCCCCGTGTGTCTTATACCCCCGTGTGTCTTATGCCCCCGTGTGTCTTATGCCCCCGTGTGTCTTATGCCCCCGTGTGTCTTATGCCCCCCGTGTGTCTTATACCCCCGTGTGTCTTATGCCCCCCTGTGTCTTGTGCCCCCGTGTGTCTTATGCCCCCCTGTGTCTTATGCCCCCCGTGTGTCTTATACCCCCGTGTGTCTTATGCCCCCGTGTGTCTTATGCCCCCGTGTGTCTTATACCCCCGTGTGTCTTATACCCCCGTGTGTCTTATGCCCCCGTGTGTCTTATGCCCCCGTGTGTCTTATACCCCCGTGTGTCTTATGCCCCCGTGTGTCTTATACCCCCGTGTGTCTTATACCCCCGTGTGTCTTATGCCCCCGTGTGTCTTATGCCCCCGTGTGTCTTATGCCCCCGTGTGTCTTATGCCCCCCGTGTGTCTTATACCCCCGTGTGTCTTATGCCCCCCTGTGTCTTGTGCCCCCGTGTGTCTTATGCCCCCCTGTGTCTTATGCCCCCCGTGTGTCTTATACCCCCGTGTGTCTTATGCCCCCGTGTGTCTTATGCCCCCGTGTGTCTTATACCCCCGTGTGTCTTATACCCCCGTGTGTCTTATACCCCCGTGTGTCTTATGCCCCCGTGTGTCTTATACCCCCGTGTGTCTTATACCCCCGTGTGTCTTATGCCCCCGTGTGTCTTATGCCCCCGTGTGTCTTATGCCCCCGTGTGTCTTATGCCCCCCGTGTGTCTTATACCCCCGTGTGTCTTATGCCCCCCTGTGTCTTGTGCCCCCGTGTGTCTTATGCCCCCCTGTGTCTTATGCCCCCCGTGTGTCTTATACCCCCGTGTGTCTTATGCCCCCGTGTGTCTTATACCCCCGTGTGTCTTATGCCCCCCGTGTGTCTTATGCCCCCGTGTGTCTTATGCCCCCGTGTGTCTTATGCCCCCGTGTGTCTTATGCCCCCGTGTGTCTTATGCCCCCCGTGTGTCTTATACCCCCGTGTGTCTTATGCCCCCCTGTGTCTTGTGCCCCCGTGTGTCTTATGCCCCCCTGTGTCTTATGCCCCCCGTGTGTCTTATACCCCCGTGTGTCTTATGCCCCCGTGTGTCTTATGCCCCCGTGTGTCTTATACCCCCGTGTGTCTTATACCCCCGTGTGTCTTATGCCCCCGTGTGTCTTATACCCCCGTGTGTCTTATACCCCCGTGTGTCTTATGCCCCCGTGTGTCTTATGCCCCCGTGTGTCTTATACCCCCGTGTGTCTTATACCCCCGTGTGTCTTATGCCCCCGTGTGTCTTATGCCCCCGTGTGTCTTATGCCCCCGTGTGTCTTATGCCCCCGTGTGTCTTATACCCCCGTGTGTCTTATACCCCCGTGTGTCTTATGCCCCCGTGTGTCTTATGCCCCCGTGTGTCTTATGCCCCCGTGTGTCTTATGCCCCCCGTGTGTCTTATACCCCCGTGTGTCTTATGCCCCCCTGTGTCTTGTGCCCCCGTGTGTCTTATGCCCCCCGTGTGTCTTATACCCCCGTGTGTCTTATGCCCCCGTGTGTCTTATGCCCCCGTGTGTCTTATACCCCCGTGTGTCTTATACCCCCGTGTGTCTTATACCCCCGTGTGTCTTATGCCCCCGTGTGTCTTATACCCCCGTGTGTCTTATACCCCCGTGTGTCTTATGCCCCCGTGTGTCTTATGCCCCCGTGTGTCTTATGCCCCCGTGTGTCTTATACCCCCGTGTGTCTTATACCCCCGTGTGTCTTATGCCCCCGTGTGTCTTATGCCCCCGTGTGTCTTATGCCCCCGTGTGTCTTATGCCCCCCGTGTGTCTTATACCCCCGTGTGTCTTATGCCCCCCTGTGTCTTGTGCCCCCGTGTGTCTTATGCCCCCCTGTGTCTTATGCCCCCCGTGTGTCTTATACCCCCGTGTGTCTTATGCCCCCGTGTGTCTTATGCCCCCGTGTGTCTTATACCCCCGTGTGTCTTATACCCCCGTGTGTCTTATACCCCCGTGTGTCTTATGCCCCCGTGTGTCTTATACCCCCGTGTGTCTTATACCCCCGTGTGTCTTATGCCCCCGTGTGTCTTATGCCCCCGTGTGTCTTATGCCCCCGTGTGTCTTATGCCCCCCGTGTGTCTTATACCCCCGTGTGTCTTATGCCCCCCTGTGTCTTGTGCCCCCGTGTGTCTTATGCCCCCCTGTGTCTTATGCCCCCCGTGTGTCTTATACCCCCGTGTGTCTTATGCCCCCGTGTGTCTTATGCCCCCGTGTGTCTTATGCCCCCGTGTGTCTTATACCCCCGTGTGTCTTATGCCCCCGTGTGTCTTATGCCCCCCGTGTGTCTTATGCCCCCGTGTGTCTTATACCCCCGTGTGTCTTATGCCCCCCGTGTGTCTTATGCCCCCCGTGTGTCTTATGCCCCCGTGTGTCTTATGTCCCCGTGTGTCTTATGCCCCCGTGTGTCTTATACCCCCGTGTGTCTTATGCCCCCGTGTGTCTTATACCCCCGTGTGTCTTATGCCCCCGTGTGTCTTATGCCCCCGTGTGTCTTATACCCCCGTGTGTCTTATGCCCCCGTGTGTCTTATGCCCCCGTGTGTCTTATGCCCCCCTGTGTCTTATGCCCCCGTGTGTCTTATACCCCCGTGTGTCTTATACCCCCGTGTGTCTTATGCCCCCGTGTGTCTTATACCCCCGTGTGTCTTATGCCCCCGTGTGTCTTATGCCCCCGTGTGTCTTATACCCCCGTGTGTCTTATGCCCCCGTGTCTTATGCCCCCGTGTGTCTTATGCCCCCGTGTGTCTTATGCCCCCGTGTGTCTTATACCCCTGTGTGTCTTATGCCCCCGTGTGTCTTATGCCCCCCTGTGTCTTGTGCCCCCGTGTGTCTTATACCCCCGTGTGTCTTATGCCCCCGTGTGTCTTATGCCCCCCTGTGTCTTATGCCCCCGTGTGTCTTATACCCCCGTGTGTCTTATGCCCCCCTGTGTCTTGTGCCCCCGTGTGTCTTATACCCCCGTGTGTCTTATGCCCCCGTGTGTCTTATGCCCCCCTGTGTCTTGTGCCCCCGTGTGTCTTATACCCCCGTGTGTCTTATGCCCCCGTGTGTCTTATGCCCCCCTGTGTCTTGTGCCCCCGTGTGTCTTATGCCCCCGTGTGTCTAATGCCCCCTGTGTTTTAAGCAAAGCCCTTTCCACCTAAAACGCTTGTCAACTTCCCAGGTTTTCCCATCTCAAATCACATATTACATCCTCATACAGAGAATACCTGCTGGACTGTGTGAACTGCCACTCATTCACCTGCACATGTACGCGGACACACACACACACACACACACACACACACACACACACACACACACACACACTACATGCTCAGAGGCTGTGCAGACACACACACACAAACACCACACACACACACACACAAACCCACACACACACACACGTGCACGTACGCACACACACAGACACACACACACACACAAACACACACACGTGCAAACACACACACACACACACACACACACACACACACACACACACACACACACACACACACACACACACACACACACACTCTGTGTGCGCTGTAGGGCACCAGCGCCTCCACTCCGTGTTCTGGAGAGGGTTACGCTCTCTCACTGTGTGTGTGTTATGATGTTCCCTTGAAAACACACACGTCTGTCAGCGGCCAGTGTTTATTTACCTCGTCACATGATCTGGGGAGGGAGAAGCATCATGAGGCCCCCCCCCCGCCCCGCCCTGCCATGCTGAGTGATTGGGGGGGGGGGGGGGGGGGGGTGTACGTGCACGCGCACCAGGGTGTGTGTGGTTTGGGGGGGTCACATGCACGCGCAGCAGGTCAGCAGAGAGTGACTTTTGTTTTCTGTTCTCAGTATAAGACGATCCTCATGTTACTTCTGCTGAAGACCTCCGTGTCTCCATTTGACGTGAGTATCGTTACGTCTTCTGGGAGGCAGTCAGTGCAGTAAGGGCTCGGTCTCCTGCACAAAATGGGCTAACAGCCATAATTATATATTTTAATTAAACAAATGTTGCTCAACACATTAACGTAATGTTCTGTGTTACCTGTTACTCGTGTTACCTGCGCATCTGGAAATAGCAATCTGGGTTCATGACTCTACTGTGGTTCTGAATGTCTGTCAATCTGGAGAGCTGTCAGTCACTCAGTGGAGGTGGGACCTCTTGTGTTTTGGTTTATGTAGTGTGCTGTCACTCAGAGGGAGGGACTACCCCCCCACCCCCCCCCCCCCCCCCCCCAGCTGCTCCCACAGGGCACATTTTACCCATTCTACCCAGCTGTGTGGGAAAACGCCCCGTGTGTTCATATACAGCTCTGGGAACGATCTGATCCGTCACTCTCTTGGAAGCCCTTCATGCTAAAGTTTTGTGCCTTTAAATCTGTGAACATTTTAGGCCTTAATTTTATTAACAATGTAATTGTATAAGTAGACATTTAATAATGTTGGGATTAACATGACTTTTAAAAATGTAGAAAAGGAAAAGCATTGCTCACATTATAATGCAAAAATGTGCTCATCTAAGAGTTTTAGCTCATCATTTGAATATGAACTCAGTCACTGGTATCAGCAAATTATTATGTAGCTCCAGGCGTGATTTTGCAGGAAGGCTGTTTGATGTGCAGACAGGAGTGTTGGTGTGAGCTCGGAGCGTCTCTCAGAACGATCTTTGAGGTTTCCTGTGGGTGTTTAGGCAGGTTTTACTGTGGCACAGGTTAAAAAGAGCTTAATCTACCTGATCCTGTGATGTCACACCATGAATAGCCTCTGTTTTTTTTGGTAATGGATCTTTTTGATTTGCTTCCTGTCGGAGTCCACGTCTCCCACGGGCGCAGAGAGGCAGGTGAGCTGACAGGAGTTTGAGGATGAAGATGAGGGTTGATGGATGACTTCTGGCCTCGTGTAGCGTGGGAACTTGATGGAAGGAGACGTCTTGTTCATCTTTCTCTTCGGTCTGCTGTTGTTTTGTCTGTTTTGACTGTTGAGTGTTCTGGTTAAGCCCCAATGTTGGTCATTGAAGTCACCCACAATACTTCAATCATCACTACACGGCAGGCTAGGCATTATACACCCAAACATACTACACTACTACATACTACACCCAAACATACTACATACATGTGTAACAGCCATAAGTACCATTAATGAAAACTGTCTGTAGAATGCTTTGCAATTTCTATTGGATTTACATTTTTTACATTTTACGGCATTTGGCAGACGCCCTTATCCAGAGCGACTTACATTTTTATCTCATTTTGTTATACAAGTGAGCAATTGAGGGTTAAGGGCCTTGCTCAGGGGCACCTCAGTCATGGCCTCAGGTCTGGGAATCGAACCCACGACCCTCCGGTCACAAGACCAGTTCCCTAACCACAGGACCATGACTGCCCGGATGAATTGGATTGGACGAAACCCTTTGAGCTGTATTATACATGACCATAAAATAATAATGGGTAAATGGGTAGCAAGTATAGTATTTCAAGACTTTTAGGAATAATTAGGAATTATTGCTCTTTATTTCAAGGGTCTTAACTATATCTAAAAATAGGTTACCAACATTGTTTATGTTGCTTCGCATTTATCATTCTCATTATCACTTAGGTTTTTCAATTATGCAGAGGACTAACTTCATAATAGTTTGCCTCATACAAAATAAATATGAAGGTAATTGGGATACACATCGTTTCTCATGTCCAGAGTGAATGTTGACATGTATAAGAAAAACACTGCAGCCATGTTGATGTGAAGTGATTCTCTCACAATGTCCAGTGGAGCTAAATGGACGTAGACGTCTAATCCCAGAGCATAAACGCGTCGTCTGAGGGGCCGTGCCATCGTGTCTGATTTATTTCTTCTATGTGCTGTCCAACAGCGGGCTAGCTAAGCATCTGTCAACTACTAGCGCCTCTTAGGACACGTAGCTTTGAGGGTTTGTAACGCTTCCTTATCATCACATTTATAATAACGGCTCCTTATATCTTGATGGTGACGTGTGTACCTGCGTGGCATGCCGTCACACCCTATAGGTTGGATCAGAACTTGTCACCTTGACCAGGTCTTTGTGGTGTGGCAGTGTGCTTCTGGAGAGGGGGCGTGTCAAACGTGGATGATGTGCGGGAGGCGGTTGGTGGTAGTGAGTCCTGTCTGGGAGTCCTGTCTGTGCCCTGTCCCGTCTGTCCTGAGCCTCTTGTCAGGATGAGCTCAGCTGTTTTCTGCTCTTCTGTATTTGATTCTTTCATGTTGTGCTGAAAGTGCAGGTCTCTGGTTACACAGGGAAAGGCTACGGAGGGATAGGGACCCCCCCCCCCCCCCCCGTCAAACGTCTTTTGTGTGTTCAGCTCTCAGGGAAGTGTGTTTTCAGAGCCTGCAGCTGGTTAGATTCACACTGGAGCGTGAGGGAGAGGAGAGTGAGAGACTGATTGACATCTTAGAACGGCAGATTTTCGCGAGAAAGCTGTTAACTGTGCCGAGTGTGGACAGAAACACTTTGTTCTGGCACTGGTGCCCATCCAAACCAAGCAGGGCCTCGCACCTGAATTTAATCTGTATATGTGTGTGTGTGTGTGTGTGTGTGTGCGTGTGTGCGTGTGTGCGTGTGTGCGTGTGTGCGTGTGTGTGTGTGTGTGAGAGAAAGAGAGAGAGAGAGAGAGAGAGAGAGAGAGAAGGCTGTAGGCTGTAAGCAAGAGTGTGTTCAATGTGTTAGTGGTGGGCTCTTGCATTGCTTGTCTTGGTGTTGAATCTGTGTGTTCAGGAGCTGCATGGACCCCCCCAACCCCCCCGCTGCTTGTCTTAGTCCCAGATGCTCTAATTGAGTTTGGGTTGTTTTGTCTTCCGTGTTGCCACTCTGTAAAGCCCATGTCAAAGCTCAGCCATCAGTCTCCTGTCCCACTGTGGACGAGGAACAGAGGGGGGGGTCCACGTGTGTGTGTGTGTGTGTGTGTGTGTGTGTGTGTGTGTGTGTGTGTGTGTGTGTGTGTGTGTGTGTCACAGCGTCAGCCGATTGAGATTGCAGTGGAGATGCTTTAAATGTTGTAGGCCACGGCGTCTAGAAGGTCAGGAGAATACTTCTAAACACAACTGGATAATGGAGTTGCCCATTCAACTGCCAATACTGACACTTTCTTCATTAGGGACAGTAGATGTTTAATTCTTGCTTCCTGCACCACTGTAATCACAGGACTCGCCCCAAAGTGGCCCTATTTATAGTCCCGGTGCTGATCACTCGGGACTGATGTGTCTTTAATATCTTTACGTGCGTCCTCCTGACTGAGCCAGTGAGCCCACCAGCACACACGGGTCACTGCCAGTCCTCTCACTCCACTGTGTGCCGTTCCTGTGAGTTTTTTCTCTCGGTGCGTGAGTGCTAATATTCACAGTGGGGGCGTCCCACCTCATAAATTAGCGTTCCGCTGCACACAACTCCCTGAAACTGACTTTAAAAATAGTTTGGGGGCCGCTGTGATTGATGGTGTCCTAATGAGAGAGCATTCCTGAGCTGGAGCTCAAAGGGGCCGGAGGCGACACTTTCCGGGTGTCTTCCTCTGGAAGTCTACCCAGGGACTGTGAGAACGTTTTCTCCATCCGCGCCTGGGGCCCTCCGCAGACGCACGGCTGCCAAGCAGTCGAACGCTAACCCCAGGGTTAGGGCGCAACTGTATGGGAAGCCATCCACACACATCTCAGGTTGCGTTCCTGCATGGCGGAGCTGCAGCGTTTTGTATGTTAAGAACTGTGAAATACTGGTTGTTCTTTGTGGAAAGTCCCTTGGGGGTGTTGAAGGATTGATGATGTGCTGTCAGTGACTTGCTGGTAAAAACTGTCTCTAAAAGTGTCTCAAATAGTGATGGTGTATCAAAGATCAGTGTGATATTGCTATGGTGGGTCACATGCTGTTCATTGGCCTATGAAACATAAAAACACACACACCCACACACACACACACACACACACCCATATATACTTTATGTATTTGTGTGTGTGATATAACACGTGGAAAAACTTAAAGGAAAAAAAAGTCTTAAAATCTCAGACATGAGGTCCCAGAACTTTGGTATGGTCTCAGAAATGACTCCCAGTGCTTCTGTATGGTCTCAAAAATGACTCCCAGCACTTCGGTATGTCTCAGAAATGACTCCCAGCATTTTGGTATGGTCTCAAAAATGACTCCCAGTGCTTCTGTATGATCTCAGAAATGACTCTCGGCTCTTCTATATGATCTCAGAAATGACTCCCAGCGCTCCTGTGTGGTCTGAAAATGACTCCCAGCGCTTCTGTATGGTCTCAAAAATGACTCCCAACACGTCTGTATGGTCTCTTTATGCTCACTCTTGCTCGCTTGCCTGCTGGTGAAATGCATTCCAAGCGCGTATTGGCATGGCTGTGATCTCTCTGAGGTTCAGGGGCAGTGTGGGAGAGCGCGTGATGTTCTTTTACACGAGCACTTTCCCTTTCAATGGAAGTTGTTCTCGAGTGAACACCACCTATAAACTGTGTGGGATTACAGGTGTTTTCCAGTATGGTGGAGATGGCCTCAGGTATGCTCATAAATATTTTGCTATATTACCCCCCCCCCCCCCCCCCCCTTTGAAGGAGTTACTGTGTGGTCATTTTAAGATGTCAGTAGACCGCTGGAGTTGACTGGTGTAGTCACTCGACACAGTGCTATAGCTCATATAGCATTAAGTCACCCTTAACAACTTTTGTTTTTATAACTCTCAGACTCCCTCATCAGAGCTGGGGCATTACTGTCACTATTGCAGAGTGCAAACAATGACTAATATGGATTTATAGCGTCACAGACTTAAGGAAAAATGAAATCCATTGCTTGGTCTATGGCAGACACAGAAGCCTAGATACCAACCTGAAGTGTGTGTCAATTCCGTGGGAGTTTGTGCTCTATGAAGAATGTGTATTCATGTTGTCACTCCCTTCAGACGTGGTGGGGCATTATTTGTTGTTTGTGACACAGGAGCGTCCGGTATCGGTGTCGGTGTGGTGCTGTGATCCGCCTCTCCTTCCTCGCTCACTTTCTAACAGTCATACGGGTCCCTTCAGACTCTCTGTCTCCGGGCCTAGACCTGTTAGCTCTGTGGGTTCAGTCCACACTAGTTTGACTTGTGCAGCACCTATTTTCACCACTTCCTGTGTTCTGTGTCCGTTAACTCCTCCGACACCAGAACACGGAGACTGTGGGGGTTTGGGGGAAGACCGTAAATATGAGCAGCGTTGTGTGCCACTAGCCTCTTTATATGGGCATCACAAGCTTCTATAACAATAGAGATTTAACAATGTGCATTTATGAAATATCGTAATAGAATGGAGGCGTTCATTGTAACTAGATACATTTTGAGCTTGTTCTTCACAAAATGTAATGAGATTTATTAGCTAGGATACACAATGACTTGTTTTGGCATCTCCTGAGAACAGTTTAGAGGTGTTTATACTTTTCACCACGTCCCATAGACACACGTTCTAATGTTAGAGTTTGAAACTACTGGAAATGTCCGTTTTCAGGGACACTTTGAGTCTAATGTGAAGAGCCCTTAGTCAGCCATCAGTCAGCCGTGGTGATTCAATGTTTTTTTTTTTTAGCTATCAAGGAGACACTCAAATTCAAAAGGAACCTGTGAAATAAAATCAAATTTGAAAGCAATCTCTGATGTTTGCCAACTCCTCACTAAACACAACGTCTGCTCTGTGTCCTGTTTTTGAATTTCTCTGCCTCACATTAAGACCTCCACTGTTACCTACAAGCTGAAAGGAAGTTGAACCTACACTATCCCAACCTTTGCCTTTCCATGCAAAGTCCACAATAGAAGTTTGCCACATTTTCGATCCATATTCCTTCCATTCCGCTAGTAACGCCCTCTCAAAGTAAACCGTTGTATTTAAATATGCGAAAAAATATATTGACTGTGTCTTTGTTTATTATTCCTGCCCATTCCTGCGTTGGTCTGTGACCGTGTTTGTGTGCGCATTGGGGATTGAATGTATTTTTTATTATATTAGTTGTGAAAGTGCCGTAAGCTTCTCGTTCTGTTTAATAAAGTGAGTTTGTTTTTATTTATGCGAACACAATATTACGCTCAACCAAACCCTCAGGTAGCTTCAGACGACCAAAACACACAGATGGGCTGCAGATTCACCTCTGCCGTCTACACAAGCACTTCACACATCACATTGTTTGCAGGTATGAGGTGCCACACTTTTATATAGTTACTTCTGTTGGACGTCTCCCGAATGAAAGGGGTGATTACAGCATCTAGTGCTAAATCTCCCTCTGCTGTTCTCACTAGTCTGAATGGTTCATTTGATTGTGACTGTGATGTGTGTCATCGAGGACATCTGAATGTCTGAGAACGTGCTGAGAGAGGTTTGATGTCCACTTCATCACAAGAGCAGGGGAGCTGCTGTGGAATTAACACACTGGAGTTCCTTCACCACTGCTGGCGTTCTCCAGTGACACACGTTCAGGGTTTCGCTTGAAGTGGCACATTATGAAGTCTTGTGTCTTTTGTTGCTTTGTTTTTAAACCGTGCATGTTCTGATGCAGCCGGGGCCTTCTCTGTCCCTGCTGTATGTGGTCTGAACATGACCCAAGTCATCTGGTTCAGTACAGGAAGTGTCCAGAGAATTGTCTTCATGTTGGGCCTATACTGAAAAGAATAAGCGGATCTCTGTGTTACTACCAGGACCTTAACAACAGTAACATCTTCCATATGGTTACGTGTCCCTGTGTAATCGAAAGGCTGGTCAGAATTCTTCACTTGCTCCTAATTTTTGTCAGTTTTGGATTCTGCTCTGTGGTTTTTCTTTCCTTTGAATTCCATCTCTATGAAGAAAAAAGCCTGCAAAGTGTGAAAAGTTCGGTCGGATTAACTTTATCAATTCCCTGCGCTTAATGGAAAAGCCCTGTGAGCGAGCTTTGAAGTGTCACGGTGCGTTCCAGTAAAAACAGGCTGGAAACTCCTCTCCGTCTCTCTGGAGGCGAAGCCGTCCGCACTCTGTTGTCTCTGCTCTCAGACCGACTCAAAGACCGCAAGATGTTCCGGGTTGGAGCCGTCGGTGGCACCACAGTGGTCTGCTGAAGAGACTTTCATTTGGAGTGTGACTGACAGGACTGAATAGACCTCAGATTACTGCCCTGCGTAGTTATAAATGCAACCGTTGAGTTATTAATTGGTAACTAGGCTGTGGGCTGAGATGTAGAAATATATTTTTGCATATGTAGTTGTGCATATGTAGCTCTAACCAGTCAAGAAAGATGTAAACGAATCTCCTAAATACTGAACATGCCTCCCTACATTCTTCTTAAAGGCGACCTTACTCCGAACACGTTCACACGCGTATACACGTACGTAAAACCAGGTCTGTCTCCCTTTTCCAGCACGACGTGACGCAGAGTTTGCTGAGGGCAGCGTTGGACGGCGTGGTGCAGGAGTGCGTGAGCTTCGTGGGAGTGGACGTCAACATCTGCTCCGAGACGCTGATGAGGTACCAGCTAAATAGTTTCCAGCAGCCGTCACAACATGGCAACTTCACACCGGCCTTTCCACTACAGCTCAACACTGTTTAGTCTGACACCCCACTCGGGCCACACCAGACTACCATCGTACACACACACACACACACACACACACACACGCACGTCATTTTGCACAATTATGCTCTCACGTGCACTCACGCAAGCCCAGCTTGTGGTTACAGAATTCCTCTTTTAGACACGTTCCCACACCAATTTTGGAAGCATTCTTCAATGACGGAGATTCTCACAAGTGGACGTTCTATCATGCACAGATGCTTCAGTGATCGTGACGTTTTATTCTGTATTTGCTGTCTTCAGAGACGTAAACCTGTGCTTATGAATATCCTGACAGGCTCAGATACACGCGGGATATCTGATATACTCATGGACATGAGTTTGGAGGTAGCCGAATTGAATTAGTATACAAAAATTCATCAAGTTGTCATTTTGACAAAAACACACACGGGCTACACACACACAATGATGCACACACTGCACCACACATTAGGAAATGTGCAATAAATACACAGTGTTGAAACACTGATTTTACTGAGGATTGCAAAACTCATCATACTGGATCTGAAAACTGTATTATGTCAAACGCCAGAAGTGGTCAAGTGTGAGCCCGCAGAGATCAGGTCATCTGTTTACCTGACTTTAAATGAGCTCTGTGCTTCAGATCTCCATATGCTCACACTCTCGACATGTTCACGCTTCCAGTATTCAGGCCTTATTTATAAGTGATGACATACTATGTTTATATAGCTGCTTTGGGGAGAGGCGTCACTTTAAATTGCCCATGCTATGTCACCAAAAGCGTTCAAAGCCTGCCTGTTTTGTATGAAAAGGTCACAAAGATTATGAGATCTTGGGAAAACCTTTTGGTCACTCTGGAAAATGTTCTCCGTATTTGTATTAATCTTTCACACCTGAAAATGTAAGGATCAGGGTAGTATGAAGTAGATTTTCCATGCTGTTTGGTGGACATTCAAAGCAGACGTTTGCTCAGGTAAAAAGGGGGGTATTGACATCTGAGCCAATGACTCATACTAAAAACAAGCAGGCGTTTGCAGTTAGAAGGTAAGACCTGAGAGGCTGCTGCCCACCGAGTGTTGATGGGCATTCGAATCGTTATTGCGATGGCTGTTCTTAACCTTTTTTTTTGGGGGGGGGGGGGATAAGGATTTATAGTAACTGCTGAAAAGGCTGTTGTAGGCAGCGTTGGAGAGGAAGTGTGTGCCCCGTGTGAAGCTGTGAGCGTCTGGCCGTGTGCTCGGCAGGCACGTGGCTGGTCTGAACGCGTCCCGGGCGCGCAGCGTGGTGGAGTGGAGAGAGAAGAACGGGCCCTTTCTCAACCGTGAGCAGCTGAAGCTGGTCAAAGGCCTCGGCCCCAAGAGTTTCCAGCAGTGTGCCGGCTTCGTCCGGATCAACCCGGAGAGCGTGCACAGGTACCACAACGCTGGATCAACCCGGCCGGCCTTCTCCTGGTTTATTGGAGTGAATGCTTACTCAAAAACAAATGTGTCATTTATCCACATGCATTATGTGTGTCGGGCTCTGTAACGTGATGTGATGAGCGTCCTGTCAGGTTCTCTGAATCATCCCTTGATCTCTTGATGGATTTTCTACTACAATGCCTTGATTTTCTGTTTTCTCTCGCTCCTCTAGTTATGCCTCAGGTAGCAACGTGGACTCTACACCTGCCAAGAAGCCTGCAGCTCAGAAGAACAAAGCCAAAGGCGTCTCCAACCAGCCGAACCCACTGGATCAGACCTGCATACACCCAGAGTCCTACAGCCTGGCCATGAGGTCAGAGCAAAGCTGCGTCTGATCACACACGCTTGCAGGAACGCTCCTCTTGATAGCCTGGACCGTGTGAGGACCCGGAGTCGGTTGGCACGTCCGAGTTGGAGCGTGTGTGTGTGTGTGTGTGTGTGTGTGTGTGTGTGTGTGTGTGTGTGTGTGTGTGTGTGTGTGTGTGTGTGTGTGTGTGTGTGTGTGTAGGGTGAGGATGCATGAGGTCTCTTAGTGCAGGCCCTGCTCATCTGAAGAGCACACTGAGCATGTGCGTCTGATGCTGTCTGAATGGGAGCTTTGCCTGCAGCTGTGTGTACCAGCCGCTTTTGACTGCTCCTGTCTGACACTCGCGATGCCCGTTGCCAGGGGAGGCGTCTGTTCGGAAGCTGCTAGATTTGGGTTCAGGACAGCTGCACGTCGTGGCCAAACGAACGTGTCCGTGTCGGTGTGTGGGGGATGAGATGAGCTGCATGTGAATCACACGGACACCGCGGCTACAGTGAGGACGTGTACTTGAGTCTCTGGTGTAGGGAAGGAACTTTGTAAAGCCACAACGCAGGGTGCTGTTTCCACACGCTTCACCGCTGCACTTGGTCTGTATTTAACGTGTGTGCGCATTAGACGGGTGATGTAACACAGAACCGACAAACTGGTAGATGATCTTGGTGTGGAATGAAATTGACTATATGGTTTATTCTGGCAATACGTCTGCTTTCATTGTGGAAATTATTTTCTCATTATGGATTAATCCAAAACACTTTTACTTTTTTTTTATAAGAAAAATTCCTCCAGCTTACAGGAACATATACCATTACTGCTCCCCAGTGTGGGGGTGTCGCTTGTCCAGCCTGATCTGTCGTCGGAGGCGTCTGTGGAGGTTAGAGGTCTAATAAAGCCACTTAGGGGCAAGGAGAGGGGGAATAATCACCCTGTCACATCCTCCCTCTCCTTCTCCTTCTGTTTGTTTTCCTTTCTCTTCGTTCGGCTTCATTTCCCACTAAACCAGGCAGAAAAGACTCCCTTGCAGTCCGCTGTATTATCGACACACTCTATCGTTACCAAATGCTACGCTAATGGATGTTCTGTTGGACTCCGATTGTCAGTGTGAGCCCTGGACTGTTTTTCTTGGAAACGCTGGATTTGATTAAACACGGCCACCAGCAGCGCCGAGTTAGTAACGCTGCGCCCGGCAAATGTTGCGGACGTAAAACAAGAGTGTCTAGGGTGGAAATGGGGGTGTTGCTAATAAAGTGTGCCGAACGAGAGGCCGGGCGTTGGCCAGGCGTTGGACGTGAGTGCCTAATGATGCGGACAGGATGTCTGAACGATGGCTTTATAACGATGATGACAAGCTCGACAGATTCCCAACAATCCGCGGCCCATTTCTGCACCGCCGGCATCAGTCTGGTCTGTCCTGCTCGGTCTGTAATTCATTTAATTATGAATTAGGGGTCTTAATTCCCCCTGACGTTATTGGACACAGACGACCCCTCTGTCCCCCGTCCCCCCGCCCCGTCCCGGTCTCCTCCCCGTCTGCCTCGCCACTTAAATAAAACGGTTAACGCAAGTTTGCGATCCCGCGGAAATCGGCCCGTTCTCCGGCAGGCCGGCACCAGGAACGGGGCCTGTCCGCGGGCGGTGCAGGAGCAGATATTGGTGTGGACAGGGGGCTGAAACCGGACACAGGACGGGCCCGTGCGGGCGTGCTCTCACCCTCCCCTGTGCTGGGAGTGTTCGCCACGGCCGCTCCGAGAAGCGTGGGCCACCGGGCCGTAATGGGCGATCGTGTTGCTCTAATGTGATGAACCTGATACCCTTAGTCCCACCACTGGGAACCACTTCCCACACACACAAGTGCACGTATACACACACTGGCATGCTCGCACACACACACACACACACACACACACACACATGCGCGTGCACGCACACAAACATGTATGTACACAGATCCTGTGCTGTTGACCTCCTGGTGGGGGTCACTTCTAACGGAAGGTGTGTCCTTGCCTAAAGGATCAGACTAGCGCACCAGAGGGGGACGTGTGTTTTGGTTTCTATTGAGGCGTCCCCGTGAGAATTGTGGCTAGCATTCAAATGGCTACATATGAATAGATTATTTGAATTGCAAAACACCGTATGAGATATGAGATTATTGACCTTGTTTTAGCAGGCGTTGAGGGACGTGAATGTGAGGAAAATTACTCTGGTCAGACCATCAGTGACCACAACAGAACAGTATCACTGTGTAGCTGGTGCTAAGTCAAAAACAGATGAAGCAGAAAAGATGAATATTTGGAGTAAAACAATGATTCATATAGAATAATGGCCATCTGGAAAAACACTGACCCATTTTATCGGTCTCTCGTTTTTATTGCATTAATGCTGAGCATATTTGCTGGACTTTGGTAGATGTTTGGGGCTGTTTCTGTTGGTGCCTGGAGCGGTGTATCAGTATTGGGAGTGTATCGGCCGAGGGCAGAGCGTGCGTTAGCCACACACGCTGACGCTACCGTCCCGGCTCAGGGGGGTGAAGGGCAGTGGTGTCCTGATGGCGGTTCTGGAGAGGCTCTGGCGGGGGGGCCACCCTGTGGCCTGCAGGACCCCCCCCCCCCCCCCCCCCCCCACGCCACCCTTCAGTCGAGCTGCTTTTCATTAGGGCCTCCTGGAGAAGCTCCGCTACGCTCCCCCCATCCTCCCCACACCCCCAAAACACAAACACACCAGGGGGAAACCGGAGCTGCAGGCCCGACGGACCGCCACTGCCCGCGCTTGCATGCGGGCTCTTCATAAATCACCCGGAGCGTGGCCCCCGGGGCCCCTCTGCTCCCCCCCTCCGCCACACGAGTCCCTGCAGTCCGCCCGGGCGCTGGTGAACGGCACAGACCCGGCTGGGCCGCCACAAGGGAGGATGTGTTGCGTGTGTGCGGTTGATTTTCAGGGAAGGTAAACGTAACCCTTCCTATAATATGATCCTTACTTACTGCGCTGCCGTGATTCCAGTCCTCCTGTCGGCGTGAGGTCGGGCTGGATGGAGGTCGCTGGATGGAGGTCGCTGGATGGAGGTCGCTGGACTCTAAATGTTCTGCTGAACTGGTTCATTGGTGGAGGTTTGATGTGAATCACCTTCCAGCCCAGCGAAGTGTCTGAAGAACAGACCAGTGTAGCGCCCTTATCCTGACACACACGTCTGAACTCGTCAGCGTATGAACGTCAGCTTCACCACCTCATAGTTCACACAAACACCACGTGGATTATTTTATCAGTAGACTTGGGCTGCTTGTGAGTTGATAGTGATTACAAAGTAAGCCTGAAGTCACACCTGTGCGCAAGTGTGTGTGTGTGTGTGTGTGTGTGTGTGTGTGTGTGTGTGTGTGTGTGTGTGTGTGTGTGTGTGTGTGTGTGTGTGTGTGTGTGTGTGTGCGTGGTAGTGTGTGTGTGTGTGTGTGTGTGCGCATGGTAGTGTGTGTGTGTGTGTGTGTGTGTGTGTGTGTGTGTGTGTGTGTGTGTGTGTGTGTGCGTGCAAGTGTGCATGGTAGTGTGCGTGGTAGTGTGTGTGTGGTTGTGTGTGTGGTTTTGTGTGTGTGTGTGTGTGTGTGTGGGTTTTTGCACAAGTATTTCAGTGTCCGTGCGGAACTGTGTCGCTGAATCCTGCAGGAAGTGGGCGGAGTCTGCGCCCACCTGTCCTGTCAGTCACAGGGAGGACAGCTGCGGTGGCTGGCTGGCGTCAGGCTGCCACGGCGATGGACATACATCAGCAGACAGACTCAGCAGTCCGTCCCCCCACACTGCATTCCAGCACAGACCCGGTCCCACATACCACAGACACCTCTGGACACACTGACCTCACACTCACTCCCAGCAACCCTGCTGTCTCACACACACACACACACACACACACACACTCACACACACACACCACACACAGACACACACACACACACACACACACACACACACACCACACACACACCACACACATTCACACACACACACACACACACACACACAGAAGTATATAAGGATTTGAAATTAAAGCTGGGGCAGTAGGGTGTGTGTGCGTAGGGTGTGTGTGTGGGGGGGGGGGGGGGGGGGGGGGAGACAGATAGTAAATATTCAGTTTTTAACATCTACTTAAACCTTCAAGTATTTAAAAGTGGTCTTTAAATTGGTCTGACGAAGGACGTCTGTTCGGAACGTCCTGTTTCATCGGAGACCTTGTGTCCTACATGGTGATGTTTACCACCTCTTCATCTTTAACTATGCTACACTGAAAATACGCCCTGGAATCTTTTTCAGCAATATAAGTAATGAGTTGCTCTCCTCCTGTCAGTGGGTGGTCATATCTTTTCCTCATCATGCTGTCGGCCAGTGTGCAGGGCCTCCAGCACTGGAGATTATTCCCCAAGTGCCCCAATTACCCCCGGGGCAATCTTGGTTTTAACCCTCCACATTCTCTCTCTTTCTTATTTCAGTCCATTGTATTTTTATTTTATTTATTTTTTAGTACAGCTTTTCTGTGTCTGGTTGGTTTGCCACACCAACTCCGTTTTATGAGCGCGTGGTGGTTTAATTCTCTCTGTCCATCTCTCTTCCTCCTTTTATGATCTCCCAACACACTCTGATGACGTCCCGGTGTCCCTGCTGTATGTCCTGGTGAGGTGGGACAGTGAGTTAATGTCCTTTTCCATGTTGGTGTTGACTTACATGTCATCGCTGTACAGTATGGGGCTAATGGTAGCTCTGCTCCTGAATATGTACCCGTACCCACTCACATTGATGATCTGAGGCCCTGAGAGGCCGCATATCTTGATAAACACCCCACTTGAAGGTCACCTGCACAGATGTCTGAGTTAGCTTCCAGTGTCCCACTGAGTTTTGGATGAGGACCTTTATTGACTTTGTGCAGGGCTAGACATTCAACGATCCACTTGGGTTTTGGGTATGTGGCATATGGACTATTCAAGCAGCGTTTAGGTTGGTCTGTCTGGTTTTGGACCTCTGCTGGGCGGCTCTGTCTGCCAGCAGATGGTGCTTTCAGCCTCCGGTGGCGTTTCCAATCCTAATCTGGGTCTTGCTCATGCAGTCACGCCTTCGTCTTGGTGGCTGGCACTCCAGGCTGGAGCGTGGATGTTGTGAACAGGCAGGTTCTCGGTCTGTAGTCGGATCATGTCCAGTGTTCTCCTGCCTTGTGTTGGCCAGTGTGGAGGGGACCTGGTAGTTAGCAGCTCGTTCATTTGCTAATTGGCCATGCAGACATGTATGTTTCTTCAGCCAATAGGCATGGAGTATGATGAGGCACAAAGGTATGATGGTGATTCACACCTTACGTCTCCAATTGTTCTTATTTTCTGGCCTTGTACTGTCTATTACAGTTATACAACTCTTGTACTGTCTATTACAGTTATACAACTCTTGTACTGTCTATTACAGTTATACAACTCTTCTAGAGCTCTGTCAGTTAGCCACTTCCATCAGAGTTGTCTTTATCTTTATCGTTTGACAATATTTGAGCGCTGAGTAAAATTTACAACGAATGCCAATGAGTTTTTCCAGCTCACCTTGTGGACGGTCCATTGGGTTGAGATCGGAGGAATGTGGAGTCAAGATATCGGGGCTGTCGGCCAAGAGAGTAATAAACTGTAAACTGGAGAAACCAAGAGATATATGCAAACCCAAAATAAATGCAAATAAACCCAGATAAACCTAAATAAATCCAATCCATGGAGGCCCATGTAAACACATCTCCTAGGACTTGATTCTAGTAAATACAAGTGTCCTAGGACTTGATTACATAAACATAAACATATTGCGTTTGTGGGGCACTGGAATTGGGATTAATCGTCCCGAGTACTTATCAAAGCAGTTACGGACATGGAACAGTAGTTCTTAGGTGGTTTTAATGTTATGGCTGATTCATGTGGGTATGGATATATATATATATATATATATATATATATATATATATATATATATATATATATATATATATAAGCACCTTGCACAGCTGATAAAGGACCTCTGCTCCAGCTGGGTGTGTTGGGCTTCGTTTGAGGCCCCACTAGTGGTCCTTTTTTTAATATACTTGCTAAGATGCCTGATTTATGGAAGGAGACAGAGTCTTCATTTCTGAGACCCTGGAGATCAGGATTTAGGGCATAATTAGTCTCACCTCTACTCCTCCTCTCCTCTCCTACTCTCCGCAATTCTGCCGTCCTGCCCCAGGCTGTGTTGGGTGGGGGCTGTCCAGCACGTGTGCTCGCCTCTGGGGAAGACTATTAAAAAGCCATTTATTAAGACAGCACCTCCCCTACACCCCGAGACTTCTCTGCCGAATTACACGGCCTCTAACGTGAGAGCCCCCATCTGTACCACGTCGCCCGCGTCACGCCGTGCGGTCCGTCGGCCGGTTCCTTGTTCTGCTCCTCGGTGCGATGTTCTCTTCTTCTGCGTGTTTCTCCAGGTTCCTGTCCCAGGTCGGTGGTGGCTTGGACGAGTTGGGCAGTGCTGAGCTCCGGCAGCGGGTTGAGGGCTGCGTTGGGAGTCGTGGTCTGGAGCCGTTGGCTCAGTCCCTCAACACGTGCCCGGAGACCCTGCAGATAGTTGTGGATGGCCTCACTCAGCCGCCTGGTTTTGACATCCGTCAGGGTAAGAAGGAACCCGCATCTCCCACAATGCCCTGCAATACAATCACACTGTACAGAGGTTTTGGTGAACCTGTTTATTTTTTAATATCTAATGGGAGGTGTACTCACTAAGAAAGGCTTACCGAGATAAACACAGATCATGGACAATATGCACAATAAAAGTCTCTAACACTCAGAACCTTATTATTATTGTTATTATTAATGGTTTATTATCATCACATCGTTCTGTGACAACAGACATTAGAAGCTGTGATACTCAACGGAGTATAGCAGCACCTCTTCAAGTAATGTTGCCTCTCACGCACACACGTGCACCCAAAAAAACTCACAGCTCTCAAAGACCAAAGGACTCTCCCTCCCATATGACCATAATTCAGACAGATTAAAGAGTCTTGTGTCTCCTGTCTGTCTGTCTGTTTCTCAGTGTCTTTGTCTGTCTCTCTTCTCTCTCTCTCTCTCTCTCTCTCTCTCTCTCTTCTCTCTCTCACTCTCTCTTCTCTCTCCTCTCTCTCTCTCTCTCTCTCTCTCTCTCTCTCTCCCTCTCTCTCTCTCTCTCTTCCTGATACTTGTCTGCTCTCTCCCCTGAGTGCGAGATCTGGGCGGTGCTCCAAGCGTTTGAAGTCTGTAATTTGGGGGAAGACCCGAGTTATTAAAGCAGTCCTACCGACAGATATATCATTAATGGGAGAAAGGCCTGCTTACGGAGAATAATGGCGTCCCAGTGGAGAAACCCCACCACCACTCTCACTACGTGAATAAAGTCGTGTGAACAACAAGCACCTATCCTGGTTTAACATTACCCTCCGTCATGTGAGACTGCACTGTTTTCCTAGCACAGTGGACAATAATGCAATGAGAATGATAATTATGTTCTTTGTAGGCACCAGGATCATAATTGAATTTAATGCTGTGAATTTTTTAAAGTAGGCTTAATACAGATTATTTAAGCAAGCTGTCTTGAACTTTTTTTTTAAACTTGTGTCGTAAAGTTTAATTCACTTTAGAGTGAATTGTAGTACTATACATGTGATTCTTTTACAATTTAAGATTTATACGAGTTCATAGAGCAGCCTAGAGAAATAGGCTTTCTACACCATCAGTGCATGCATCAGTGAATTTGAGAGCGAGAGACTTTTGTATTTCCATATTTGGGGAGCTGACTGTGACACTCTTCATTTAGGGTGATTTAACCATGGATCTGTCAAAGACGTCTTTTTTTTTTAGGTCTTTGAATTGCAGGCTGTATAACACACCTGAATATTTCTTGGGGAACATGTTTGAGTGTGAAGCGTCCTGCCCATTCCAATATACATTTACATTTGAACTGGGTTTGTTTAACATGTATGTACAGTCTGCTATATGTACGGCTACTGTGGTCATATCGGTAGGGCACGTGGTGTTTCAGGGCAGCCATGTGTCACTCGGATGTGTGCGGGTCGGGGCTCGGATGTGTGCGGGTCGGGGCTCGGATGTGTGCGGGTCGGGGCTCGGATGTGTGCGGGTCGGGGCTCGGTGTGTGCTGGTCGGGGCGACTTTGGAGACTGCTGGTTCAACCCCCCCCCCCCCCCCTTTCTCGGAGGCCTGATGAGCCACTCACTCCATCGCCAGCTGTAAAAATAGCTGCCATGTGAACTGCACGTTAGGTAAGGTGTCCCGGATAAGAATAATCAAAGATGAATGTTTCCTGGACCACTGAGAGCCTGCAGAGAGATGATGTTTATCTAAAAGTCCCTCCCAAAGAAAGTCTCCACAGAAGAGACTAAATTGATTCTGAGAGGAAGGTCCGAGCAGTTTGGAGGTAATTTCGTTTGTTGGAAGTAATTTTTTTTTCTGATCCTATTTGTAATGTAGGTTTGTGTGCGTCTAAGGTCAGCATTTTTGCTTTGACATGGAACAGATCATTTCAGATAGAGGAAGAGTTCTAGACAATTGGAAGACAACTGAAGCTTGAACTCATTTTGACATGGAGTTGTTCTCTCTGTCTTTTGCCTTCATCCTTTCACCTCTTTTCCACTTATTCTTTCTTCTATTCTTTTTGTCCTCTTAGACTTTGAGAAGGCGGACTTCAAGCAAGGTATTGTGTCCATGAGTGACCTCCAGAGGGGGACTGTTCTAACAGGACGTGTGGAAAACGCTGCTTTGTTTGGGGCGTTTGTGGACGTTGGAGTGGGTCGATCAGGTCTCATCCCAAAGCGCTACATCACTCCAGATAAACTGCCTCCTGACAAGAGGAGCAGCAGTCTAGTACTAGGACCAGGAGAACGGGTCGAAGTCCGGGTTTTAGACGTGGATCTTCAACGCAGTCGGATCACCTTGGACCTCATCAGGGTTCTCCGATAGAGATCCTTGAATCGAACAAAATCTCTGAAAAGTGCAAAGTGGCAGAAGGTTTCTTTTCAACTCGTAATCGTGAAGACTTTGAAAGGGGGAAATCATTCGTGATCAGGTTCACGTTGTATTTTTTCCCTTTGAAAGAATCGCACACGGTGGACCAGACTAATAAAAAAGTTACAATACACAAGTGCAAATGTTAGTTGGCTTACGTTATTTAGTCGATGAGTGTTTGGGATCTTTAACTTGTGATTTCAAGTTGAAGGATAATTCTAATGAATGATAATGCTGTAAACAAATGCCATAAAACTTTGCAATTAAAGTATACATACTTACAGTTTTATGTGTATGTGCATTGGTATGTTTTACCAGGTTCATGTTAAACTTGCATATTGTAACTGATAACTAGTAATAATAGATATAGCAGGTATCTAATTTTTGAAGATCACTGACATTTATCAGTCAAGAATATTTACATTTTGCAGTGAAATCTCCCTTATGCAGTAAACATGTTTTGCACAGAGCTTGTTAAAATCCCTTTATGCATGCATTTGTTTTTAAGTTCCTAGGAATAGATTAAACATTCCAGCAGACTCCCAACCTCCTAATATTATTCCTGAGATACTGATAGTCTTGTGGAGCTTGCTTATTTGTTATGGATCTGTTATTGTGATGAATATTGTTATTGTCTGTTTATTATAATAGAGAAAGAATAGGTTCTGTGAATTTATCCTTGTGTGGGTAGAAAAGAGGTATTAATTAACAGAATATGACATCACATTGACTCAACCTGTATTGTATCATTGATTGATTTCACAGTAAGATAAGTACCCGGAATGCTTCAAACCTCTCCGCCCCCCCCGCCTGTCCGCCATCTTGGAGATACTGTTCCAATAGCACAATCACTGGGAGAGAAATACAGTTTGATTGACAGTCTCTTAGGCTAGAGGGGGCGGCGCCAGCAGCTGCCAGACTGCAATATAACTCTGGGGGCCATGGGGAACCATGCAACCCAATTATCCTCGGCTAGCCACGTGCTAATCAGTCACTTCGAAATTAATCCCATATTCCCTCTTCTCTATTATCCAATCTGTTTGTGTGTATGTGGCATAAATAAAGAAATGGGTAAATAAGGGGTCTGCAGTGCCCTGAGCACTTTTACAAACCACAGAGAGAATACCAAATCAGAGTAGGAAATTTGCATTTCATCTGTTGCTTTCTGTTACGTTGATATTTCATCAAACGTAAGCGGTGGTGACGGGACACGGCCCTCATCACGGGATGATCAAGAACTCGAGGTTTTCATCAGAGGTTTTCCGTTGCTTTTATACGTTACAGTTGTTCCACTGCCATAGGTGGCCTTTGCTAGTAGAATATCATCCTACACGAGACATTTGGAAACTGAAATCCTTGTTTCTTTTCAAATACTATTTCCTGTTTCAGGGTCTTTGTGTGGCCCTGTCTTTCAGCATATGCCTTTGTGTGTTTTCTTAGCTGTGTGCTAAATGCGTGAGAGTGTCATTTTCTTTAAGGCCCTGCATGTGGTAGTCCCGTCTTAAGAGCAGTCTGGAGCGGGCGCTGGAGGAGGGTCCCCGTGGGCACGTGTGCCGTTAGCACCACCTGTCCGTTCGCCAGCGCCGAACGTGAGCCAGCCAAGGCCGGAGCCAATTAAGTGGAACCTGCCCCAGCTCCACCATCCAGAGGCCTGCTGCCAGGCCCGGTACTGTCCCCAGCTCCCCGCTAAGAGCAGGTGCAGATGGACCCGGGCCTGGCTGTGATGTGTAACTGAAATACAGTGAAGAGGAGGGCTGTGGCTCCTTCCCTGGGGTGTGCGCCCCCCCAGATTTAAGCACGGGTTCGAAGTCGCGCATCCACTCTGCCCATTTGCGTCCCTGAGGGGCCGAGACGTCGCTGTGCTTTGGGGAGCAGCGTCGGACCTCCGGGGGGAGAGGCAGGCGGACCGCCGGCCCGGCCAGCGATCTCAGCCACGCCGGACGGATCTCCCAGCGCTCCTCCTCCACGCCCTGCATCTCCTGAGCCCTTTGTCCTGCTGATGAGTGCGTGTGGTAGAGTACATGTGTGTGGTAGAGTACACGCGTGTGGTAGAACATGCACTCATGCACACTGAGTCATTTCTCAGTCCCCCCCCCCCCCCCCTTCCCCCATGAGAGAGTGCAGTGTCTTTGCTGGGTGTGTGTGTAGTGTGAAGACTGTAGGGTGTTACTAAGGGGGTGGCGTACAGGTGCGCGTCTCTAGTCCTGGCCGATATGTTTAATTTACATCGTTATCGCGATACAAACAGACGCAATAAACAAATCGGAAAAGGAGTAATTAAAAAAACATACTTGGTGCGTGCAAACATAAAAAAATATTCTGACGTGATCTAACATTTACACCATTTGGCCAAACATGCCCGACTAGCCACTATATACCATCAGATTGTTATAAGCCTTTTATGTTGTTGTCATGACCGACGTCATGTATGCCACAAGCCCGCGTGGACGCTCCAGGAGTGCCAAGTCCCGCGCTTACGACGGACGTACGGACACGTGGCGTCTGATCTCGTTGGTCCGCTTTTATGTTCGGTTTTGGGTTCGTTCGTGTTTGGTTTGAAGAGACCAGTGATCGCTACATCCATTTAAAAAGTTTTAAAGCATTTTGGAGGTGCAGAATAAATTAGGCTTGGCTTTTTTTTTTTGTTAAATTGTCTTAAATTTATTTTACTAGACTGGACTGAAGTAATATAAGTGTGTTTGAAATATTCCATTTTTTTATCCTGTTTATTCAGTGAGTGCGTTATCAGTGCAGAGACAAATGAACTGTGTAGCTAATATGCAGACATGTTTATCGCCTCATATTATTATCGTGGTGTTCGCACATCACAGGTCGTCTTAATATCGTGCAAGCCTACCCCACCCCCCACCCACACCCACCCACTACATGGTGGAGGAGGTGTGTTGGAGAGCAGACCACTACATGCAGGAAGGTGTTTTTAGGTGTGTTAGCAATCGAAATTCCTTTCTGGTGGTTGTAAATTAATTTTCATTACCGTTTAATTTGCATGATGATGGCAGTGGTTTGTTTGAGCTATTGCCAGATTTTCCACAGAGGAGAGTTGATCTGCAGTCAGCGTGACTCTTTATCCAACACTCTTTCCAGGACTAGGAAATACCCTCCTTGTGACCCATATACCATCTTTCTTCTTTCTTCTGTGCAGAGTAAAGACATTGTACCAACTCAGATGTGTCCAGCTACATTTAAATCTCTGTTGCTTTGTCTCCTGCCGTGAAATTTAATTGGCTTGTGACACCACGTAAGCTTTTGGTAATTCGCTAGCGAAAGAGCCTTCCTGCTGAAGCACTTTGAGATGCCTGTGAGGAGTTTATATATCTCCATGGAGGGATCTTTTAAGTTCACACTTATTTTTTGCCTGAGTTTCCACGACTCTGTGGGGAGTGAGTTGGTGTGTGCTGCCTGTCTGGGTCTGGGCGGGTGAGGACACGGGTTCAAAGGCCTGTACCACGAGTCTGGCTGTGCGGAGCTTGGTGACGGTGTGGAATGACGGATGAGTCCAGAAACAGAGGGAGGACCAGAGTGAGAGGTGGAGAGGAAGCATGTCTGGTAGAACAAGACAGGAAGTGAATGATGTTCGCTAGGGTCCACCGAAGAGGTTTCAACTTCGCACTCCGCCAGCCACAGGCCCAGCTGACAATAAAAAGTACCACAGACATCTACATTGTGTAGAGCTCTGCCAGAGTTTTAGATTCCCTCTGAAACGGAAAATTATGCAAATTATTTTTGGGGTTAAAACACGTGGCAGGCTGACTAGACTATTCCACATTACAGTGGTGGAGCGTGCTACGTCGAAGCAGACGTTCAGAGAATCGCGGACCATCATGGACCATCACGGTGCAACCCAAACCTCCCACATTAGCGTGATGCTTTGAAGAAACTGAAGACAGAACGTGATACTGCAGCGGGGAAACGGGCGTGCGGGCCAAGCGATCATCCTGATGGAGCATGACACGAGTTGAACTCAATCAGTGTGTTGATAGGCGTAGCATGAATGGCAGACCCAGCCTTGAGGGGCTTTTCCAAAAAAATATTCTCAAAATGTTCAGACCTGACTCACAGCATTCAGTGTTGTCCCAGCCTTGTGCTCCTAAGCCCTGCTAGCGTCCCTGTCACAGCTCCTAACCCCCTCCCCCCCCCCCCCCTCCGCATTGCTCCAACCCCCACCCTGCACCGTGGGCCTTCAGGGCAGGTACGCAGCCATTTGCATTAGACTGCACCTTGTCAACAGAGCTTATAAAAGAGGCTGTCCCCACACGAGCGCGATATCAACATCTCCGCACGAGTCTGTGATTAGTCGGCCCCAGGAGAAGCCCCTCCCCCCCCGGGGTCTTCCCTCCCCCCTCTTCCTCTTCCTCTACCCGTTCACTCGGAGCTGAAATTCATTAAGCTTCCTCACTGGCAGCCATTAAGCTAACCGCGTTAGCACAGCGGTGTGGCCCCCGCAGCCCCTCAGCTCATCTCCAGTAAGTGGATAATGTCCTTAGACTGATTATGAGAGAGGTGGTATTGAGGTATTGAGAAGGGGCCCTACAGCGAGGGAGCTTGTGCAGGCCAAAGATTTTCACAGAAGCCCAGGTGTTCCTGCTGCCACAAGGAGAGGGCAATCTGCGAGGAGGGAGGGGTTTGGGGGAGGGGTTTAGGGAGGGGGAGGGGGTCCATGGTGGGTTTGCCCACTGTTTGAAATGGACAGTTCCAGGTTCAGAAAGTAAACGTCCTCACCAGGATTTTGCTCAAGCTTGCTAGATTTTCTAATTAGTGCAATCCAGGTAAAATTAGTGGAATCAACACAATCCAGGAAGCCTGAGCAAAATCCTGGTGAGGACTTTTACTTTCTGAACCTGGAATTGACACCTCTGGACAGTTCCACTTTTTCTAAACTGTGATACAACCATTGGTAAGTGTAAATATGCACACATTTCAGATAAGACTAACCAGTGATTTTAGCATTGCACCAAACACATTAACCAGTTATTTTAGCATTACATCAGTGATTTGTACTGTAGTTTTACTTATGACTTTCTCAGTCCCAGATCCCTGATCGGATTGTTGGTCAGACTCATATAGGATCAGATTCTTTCCTCTTTCCAGGGTCACAAGCTCAGCTCCTGGTTGTCTGATTGACATATGGGGACAGGAAGTTGGGTTTTTCCCCCTTTCACACCACTGGTCCTTAGGTGCAGAAAACACTTATCATCAAACCCCTGTGTGGACTTTCCAGCTTTCACACACTCATCTGACGTCTCGTGTGCATATCTCATATCTCACATTCATGTCTCATATTCAGCTGGGTTAGGGACCACTGCTGCCCCGGTCACAGGAAGGAAGTGGGACTGCACCTGGCCGTGTGTGTGTGTGTGTGTGTGTGTGTGTGTGTGTGTGTGTGTGATGCCCAGAGGAACAAGCTATGCCCTTTTGACAGTTTTCTTTGCTTTCTGCCGTGCACCAAGAGGCTGAAGAGAGAATCACACTGTGGTAAGAATATTCAAAAGTGTGGACCTGTGTTACTGGAGCTATCCAAATGCTTTATTTAATTCATGCAGTGAAAGGGAGGTTTATGCAGTGTTGGAAAATCCGAGGCAGTAATCACGCTGTTGACATTGTAAGACAGATTGATGAATGATCATCACGATTGTGTGATTATGGAGCCCATGTGACAGAAACCGTGATTATTCATGTTTGTTCATGTGTTGGCTTGTGTTGGAAATCCTGTCAAAATGGGAGACTATGTTGACCTACACTAATCATAGCACCTTTAGCTAGCTACAAATCCCATTAGCACCAAGACTGAACAAACCCTAAACTGTACAGACTGCATGAAGCCACTCAGTTCACACGTGCACACATCATTCAACTTGACGAATCCATTAAGAAATTTGATTCATGTCGGATTTACGGCTATCAGTGTGCATTCAGAAAGTATTTAACCTATCAGCCTTTGTTAGACAATTGTGTTAGCTTATTTGACTTTCCTTTCAAACCTTTTATGAGTCCCCCATGTGACCGGCGGGTCCTTGCGTCCTGCTGGTGACGGGAAGACAGGTCCTGACACTTCTCCGAGCTGCCAGCACTGCTTGCCAGGATATGAGGCCTGTTGAGTAATTGCTTCTCATTTAAGGGATTCGGCTTCTAAACAATGAGGGGTAATAATACCTTATTAATGTCAGGCTGGCTTGTCGCATTGTGACAGATTCACTGTTAAAACAATACCACTGGCGCTGGAGAGCAACCCTGCCTCCAGACGCATCGTCTGTGCTGTGTCTTAAACCCTGACTGTACCACGGTGTGTCCTCCAGACTGGGGTCAGCCCCCACAGTCTCCACACACCCTGACTGTACCACGGTGTGTCCTCCAGACTGGGGTCAGCCCCCACAGTCTCCACACTTTCTCCCATCCCGATTAAGACGATTCGCCAAGGGTCTCCGTCTCGTTCTCGGCTTGCACTGCAGAGCGTACCAGCTGTCGCCGTACTTCATGAATTACAGCCTCGCCAGTAGTGGGATTTCTATAACCATATATTTGATTAATTCAATCACAGTTTGCTGCTATTTTTCCTGTAATTAAATAGCCTGAAGCACATACTAGCATACATTACTTTACATTATTACATACTTAGATGCAGCTGTGTGTGTGTGTGTGTGTGTGTGTGTGTGTGTGTGTGGGTGTGTGTGTGTGTGTGTGTGTGTGTGTGTGTCACTCTCACTAGGGGACAGGAAGGAAGGAGGTAGTCCATTTGACGGGAGTGTGCCTGCCTCTACACCTCTAAGACGGCTAATGATGATCTATCTCTCCCCGTGGTGAGCCATGCCGAAGCAGGAGGGGCTTTGCCTGTCATCAGGCAGTAACAATCAGCAGGGTAATTAGCAGGCCTTAACACCGCCACCAGAACGGCAGCCCAACAGACCCTGTCAGCACCTGGGCGGGCCGTCAGAGCCGCGGGGCCCCGGCCGCTCCTCCCCGTGTGGGGACGTAGTAGCTTGCGTGGCCGAGGAGGAAGCTCGGGCGACGGTTCGTGCGATCTGCGTGACGCCGCTATGTTCACCACCAGCGCTCCTCGCGTGAAACACGATCCCCAAGGTCAGACGCCGGGACCTCGTACCTCATTCCCTGAAATTATATCGTCTCCAGCAGCAACTGTATGAATTTAACTTGGCAGAAGCCTTTAGTTCGCTGAAGCCACGAGCTGCGCTGCTGCGTGGAATTAATTAACGTGCAGACGCGGCGGGTCTGAGCATCTCCCATGCCGAGCTGCAGCCGTGGTACCTCCCGGCTCGTCCGTACTGTTCCCCATGCCCACATCCCCATGCCCACATCCCCCCCCCCCCCCCCCCCCCCCCCCAGGCATGAGTAGGAGACAGGAGGAGCAGAAGGAGCCAGAGAGCCATCATCACAGCTCGGGCTCAGCCAGAACTTTATGCTGAGCGATTATTGCAGATCCTTCCTTAGGCCAAGCACAACACTGTAATGTATCATAACTTAAAGGCAAGACAAGTTCAAAAGCTGCAAAGCACCGAATTGGCTCCGGGGAGCTTTTTCAGAGAGAGGAATAACCTACGTGAAGACACCTCCACTGCTGGTCTGGTAATAACGAGTGCGGCAAAAATCCTCAAAGCTCTCTTACGCTGTGGACTCTTAGATTAACACACTGGTTCTTGATACAGCAAACGGAAGGTCATACCCCTGAATGTAAAACTGTTTCACTCAATGATCTTAGTCGCATCACAGCATGGTATCATATGCCATGTGGCATTTCAAGGCTGCTTTTTCCCCCTATTTACCACATTAATTTAGCTGTACACAGCAGACCTAAACTTGGTTAATCCTGTACATGGGTCAGTGCTAACGGTGGGCGGTGGGTTCTCCACTCAGACTGCAGTATGCCCTACAGTACTGTTGTTTGACACGTCTTTCTACAAACCGTCACCTTTCACCCACGGACATTTGTCTTACACGAGGGATACTATCAATCAGAACTCTCTCTCTCTCTCTCTCTCGCTCTCTCTCAGTTCAGGACTTGCAGTTCATTCTGTTGTTTTTTCTCTCACCTGCTGGTTCATTCTGTATCTGTCAGTGGTCAGTTTTGTTTGTTTTACAGTCACTTGTGAAGACGTTTGTCTTCACAAAAGATTTACTGAGCATGTTTTGAAACATGTCCTTTAGTCTTCTGGAGTGCAGACAGCCCATAGACTGGTGCAGACAGCCCATAGACTGGTGCAGACAGCCCATAGACTGGTGCAGACAGCCCACAGACTGGTGCAGACAGCCCACAGACTGGTGCAGACAGCCCATAGACTGGTGCAGACAGCCCATAGACTGGTGCAGACAGCCCATAGACTGGTGCAGACAGCCCACAGACTGTTCTGTCCTGCTGGTTTTTTCTTGCTGGTCTTGCATTATGTGGAGGGTCTCTCAGGTTGTCAATATGCACAGCACGTTAGAGATTATAATAAACAATGTAATGTGTACTAGAATATTTAATGTTGGATGATATATATTTGCCTCATAGCTATTCCCAGTTGTTTAGTTTGTTTTCTTTGAACTGTAGATGTATTTATATTCCCTCAAGAAAACCATGGCTGTGCTGGAGAAGATAAATTAGGTTTAATTAAATAATAAAATGTCTAACAAACAGTCTGCGAAAAAAATGTTTGACTTTATTCAAATTAACATCTACACTTCTGGCAGAAATGGTCATAAACATTCATTCTCATGACAGCAAGATTCTCAAAATCTACTGCCATACTGAGAGTACAAAACAAATCCATAAACAGAATCTATTTATTTAGTAGATCAGGAAGAAATGGACCCACAGCTGGGCCCTGCTGCACTCCGTCTCATTACTCTGCCCCTCTGCACATCGGGGTATATGTGAACCCCCTACACGCCCCTCAGCCTGTTGCTCTAATCAGGCAGTGCAGGGGTGCTTTGTGTCCAAACTACTTGCTTGTAATTTCCTGCATTTCCCATGATCCTGTGCTGCAAAGCCCATCTGGCCGTTACTGCCGTGCAGTTCAGCCATTGTTTCTGTAAGGGATCAGCTCCCAGCCACACTCACTTCCTGCCTGCGGAGGACGTGTGGCAGCAGCTCAACAATGTGCCCATGTATGATCTTTTTTCCTGGTTTTGCAGAACATGAGAGTGTAATGAAGCCTAATGAAGATGTGTTAGAAGGTGAAGTGGTTCCGACCGCTTTGGTAAATGAGTAGGGCAGTTAACATTCTTCTGATGCAGTGGAATACCAGAGTGGGCTGCGTTGGCACAGGGATCGGTTCTGTATCCGACCCAGGATGCTCTTCTCACCTGTTTAGGGAAGTCTTCCTACGTTTGATATTCCACCATGCCCATTAGCACTTACAGCAACTTATATACCTGATTATTATATATAAACCAAAGTTATATACCAAAGTTATATAAACCAAAGTTTGTATAAACCAAAGTATGTATATTTAAACAACTACTAGCAGCTTGTTGTCACTTTTGTAGGTACAAATACAGTAAAACAAATGTAACAAGCTCTGCTAACTGACATTAACATCTAAACTTGTAAATTATCCCCTGGGAAACATGTCCTGAATGACACAGCGGTTGGCGTGGTTACGGGCGAGTGGAAGAGGAGCACACAGCTCATCGTTGATATCCAGTGATAACGAGGGTTTAATCTGGAAATGGAAGACAAACTGTTGTGCTGTTAATTGTCCTGTAATGTCCTGTAATGGTCCTGGCGAGGCCCCGTGGTGGGTAACTGTGAGGTCCTTCTGCTTGCGATAGTGCAGACCACCTTCGGTTTAGCTTTGATACCACATGGCGACACTTGTGGGATCAGGTATAATGATGTCTTTGGCAGCCGACGCTGTAAATGAACTCAAAGCAGCCGTGTTTATGGGCGAACGGGCTGCTTGGGGATAGATCAGATGCAGGCCCATAGCTTAGGCTCAGGTTACTGAAAATCCACAGGCAACTGGTCTCAGACCAGCCCTCTGAGGCTATATTTATAAGGAACAGAACACACAAATCTGACTGTGCATCAGTAGTAGTGGACCCGCCTAACAGCTTAGCACCTTGTGGTGATAAGAACAGAAAGGCCTCTAAGACAAAATAAAGAGTGTGGTTCTTTACCGATGTGTGCTAAATGTTTATTTTAGTATACCGGAAAAGCACTACATGATTTGTGTAAGGGACATTAGTATTTCTCCAAATGTTGCATTATGTAGTAGGCTACATCGCTTGTGTTGACAAGTCAGTACGATGCTGACAAGTTTGTGTTTGGTCTGTTTTTTCACAGAGCTGATGTTTCATATTTTAGTCTCTTTCCTTTTTCTCATAGGATGGTGAGAGGCATGTTCCCCTAAAATAACAGCCTGACGTGCAGTTTCATCCTATTTCTAATACGCACATTTGGATGGTTTTGTTATGGGGGGGGGGGAGCAGGAGCAATTGTGGCATTTATGAAAATAGTGTGAGATGGAGGGGGAGGTGAAGTTCTGTGGTGTGTGGAAGTCGGAGAAAGAGAGGGAGAAGCGGTTTTTGTCATCATATCTCCAAACCCTCAGTGCTGTGGTAGGTTCATGGAAAACTACTTAGAACTCCAGACGTGCTGGTCTTGCCAGAATCAGCTCCCAGTCCAAAAGGAATTAATATTAATATTAGAGCGAGTCGACCCTGACATGTGCAATTTAGGCCAGAGCCTGTATAAATCTATCCCAGAAGCCCTTGCTTCCGGCCGGCCGGGACCCGGAGAGTTTGGAACGCAGAGAGCTGAGCGTCTGAAATATCCATCGGTCAATTATCTCTCGACCGACGAAGCTGGGAGCTCCATAAAAGCCCGAGATGGGCTGAGAGGTCTTTTTGTTCTTTGGGCCGATGTGGCTGCCACACTCCCTCCGTATGCCCTCTGTCAAACACTTAAATCTGAAGGACAGAGAAGAATTCTGCGGTCCATTCGTCACCTGTTACAGATTTGGTGTGCAGCTCAAGTAATAGTGTAGAGTTACCCCGGACTGCAGAATAAAACCCCTCCACTCAATTAGTGGCACAAGCTGGATTAGAGCTATTGCTAAGTTCTGCAGGGATGTGTTTATGATTACGAAGGTAGAAAATGTGACTTTTGGTTGACCATGAAACTGACTTGTGAGGTTACAAACTGTTGATTGGTAAAATATAACATATTGTTAAATATTGATAAAATAATATTAAATATTGTTAAATTGGTCTTAGTAAATATTGTATTAAAACAGTTTAGTATTAATTTATTATTAATACAATACTAAAATTATACTGCGGATGACCAATGATGTAAAATTGGACTTAAATCCATATCCACAAGTGTGTTATGAGAGTGGGGTTTTAATTTTTAGATTTACCTGATAAGTTAATAAGTAGTATTTGTAGTACAGGACAGGTTGACCAGGTCACCCATGCTGCTGATCTGATGTGGTGGTAGACATCGCTAATGTTCTCCACACCTGTGTCATTTATGTCAGCAGTTTGACTGCTTCAGCACACCCATGACTGTCATGTTGCTTTTCTCCACCTGCCTGTAGGTTTGTTTCTCCAGTGCTTGGCTCACAGCTCCATGTAGACAGGACCTGAGGGTGAGAATGAGTTTTTGTGTTCCAGCACAAGTCAGCAGAAGGGAAAAAAAACGACGGCGATATAAAAGTCCCGAGTGACTCATAATGACGACGTGAACACAGTGAGCTCAAACGTGGAGTCTGACAAGAGTGATGAATTGACTCGGTAACACTGAATAATATCTTCATAATGTTTATTTAAATACCCCAGGAAAGAAAAGACATATAAGATGGCAGACTCAGTCTACAGCCTGTTAATACCCCCTTCCCATTTGGGCTCTTTCCCCCAACATCTCTTTTCTCTTCGAGAGTCTCTTAAAAACCTCATGGTTCCAGCTCTCGCTGTGCTGTGTGTCCCTGTCCCTTGTCCCACGTAGATGTCTGGGTGTTTGTCTGGACATTGACTCACTGGTGACTGAGATCCGTGAGCTAGTGACCAGTTGTGGTGGTTCATTTGGTAGGTGAACGTGTCCCAGGAAAGACCCTCTGATCCCAAATGAAGGCAGAAAGGAACATCGGTGACTTGACTGGCTGTTTGACCTCGTGGACGGAGCTCATGTTACAGGTGTGCTTCCTTTCCCAGGCTCTGAAGAGAGAGTAAATCTCGGTGCCTGAGGAGGGATGCATCCTCGCCAGCTATTGTTACGAGTGTGAGCATGCGCACACACACACACACACACACACACACACACACAGGAGGCAGGTGTATGACTCTGCCTGCAGGGATGGGGTGAAAGTTGAAAGGAGAGAGAAATGAAACCTGAGAAGTCAGGTGAGAGGAGAAGTTTGCGTACATGTCCACACACACACACTCTCTCTCTCTCACACACACACACAAACACACACACACACACACACACACACACACACACACACTCTCTCTCTCTCACACACACACACAAACACAAACACACACACACACACACTCTCTCTCTCTCTCTCCCTCTCTCTCACACACACACACACACACTCTCTCTCCCTCTCTCTCTCTCACACACACACACAACACACACACACACACACACACACACACACTCTCTCTCTCCCTCTCTCTCTCTCTCACACACACACACAAACACACACACACACACACACACACACACACACACACACACACACACACACACACACACACTCTCTCTCTCTCTCTCTCTCTCTCTCTCTCTCTCTCTTTCACACACACACACACAAACACACACACACACACACACACAAACACACTTAGCGAAATGTTACTCTTCCACCAACCCACATAGCTTAGCCTGCTTCACTTCACACTACCACAACGGCAGTATAACATCACCATGGCGATTGCTTCTACTTTACGCCATGCATGATTGATACCGCACACATCAAAAATTCCTTTTCCAGTAGTTCGTTTTTAACACATTTCTCTAAAGAGAAAAACTAATATACCTCTATGCTAAAATTGCTTATACAAAATATTAACTGTAGTTTTAGACCTGACTTCATTTGCGATTTTAGGACTGGATTTGCTTACTTTGGACTGCCGTCGACTGTCTGGTCGCTGTGACCACTCATGTGCTGCCTTATTTTGTTTTAATGTAAAATGTTGCGATGTGGAGCTGTGGTGAAGTCATATGTTTTCAGGTTGTCCCTTCTGACGCTCTCGTGGGGTATGTGCACACATGGTGAGAAACACAGCCTCGTCTAGGGTTACCGTGTGCAGGCCGTGGGAGGAAGGATCAGTTTCCACAATTATTCTAAAATTATCTGCTTTTGTATGCGCGTGGGGGTGTGGCTGTGTGTAATTGTGTTGCACGCTTGCAGATATTGGGTCATTCTGCTTTTCACTTAGGTGGTCTTGGAGTTAATTGTTGTCTGCTAACAGCATATAGTGAAGGGAAGAAAGACCCCGGCAGAAAGAGCTTCTCCACAGGCCCCTGTGTGCTCCACCGAACCCCCCACGTGTGTCGCCGCGTGGATGGATTTCAGCAGCAACGTGATTATCCTCATCGAGTTACCTCGCCGGGTCCCTGCACAGAGGCCTGCGTTTGGACAAGCAACCCTACACCCACACATCCAGCGTTTACTTCACACGTTTATTTTCTCAAGTAAATCTCTCGTTCCTCTCCCCCAGGCCATCGTAGCCGCCGAGGGAAGGAGGTAGATCCTCACGCATCAGCGCTGGTGGGAAGATGATCCATTCTCCTGCTCGTCTACCGCTCACATTTTAAAACGCTGAGTTCCAGCAATCAGTGCAAAATTTGCACCTTTCTGGTGTTATTTGGGTTTTTTTTTTTAATTAATTTATTTCCATTTAATTGTTTGTTTGTGGTTTTGGTGTTCGTACACTAAGGTGGCGTCAAAAGGGCTAGCACCTTCTACACATTATGGTGCACCTGCAACCCTTGTCACCAACTCAATGTTGTGCAAAGGATAGAATAAAAAGCAAAATAAGTCAAAATACAAAGTCTTTTGTCCACTTATGATGAAAAATGTCTACAGATTGTATCCTTCTTCAGAGGGCTCCCTAGGCCCCCTAAGCCATGTGACCTCTGACCTCCCACCTAATGACTCTCACATTCTTCTTTGTCCTGTAAGGGAGCTGTCAGGCTCACCTGCACTTCTTCCTGGTCCCAGGTCCCTCTGTGGACACACTGTTCAGTCAACAAGCCTGCAGCAGAAAGGTAGTGCCCTCTGGTCTCCTACGTAGGTGCTGCCTTTCAGTGAGGGACACTTCATCCCTCTGGCCAGGGGACGTGCACCCCGGACAGCTGAGAGACGTAGAAGCAAAGCAAAAATGTGTTTGTGATTTCAACGTGGTTCAAAATGAGAGGAAAGTCGTAGTCAAGATAGGAAGTTGTTTCAGCATTTCTTAAGGTGGGGAAGGACCAAAGGCCATTAGCATGACACAGTTGGAGAAAGGTACTTTTACAGCGTATCTTTAGGGTAAACTCACAGGTACATAACATCAAAAGTTGGGCCAAAGGTTATGATGGAATTCTAGATGCTTCTGAAACAAAAGCAAACACCGAATTGGGACTAACGACATTGGTTCGAGGTAAGAAGACTGTAGAGCAGCTGTAGATATATATGTGTAATCTTGTTGGATGTGAACCTGCTGCCTGTAGACTAGGCCGTAGAAGGCCGAAGCACACAGATGCCCAGCGGTGTGGTCTGTAACCAGCAGAGGGAGATAAAGGGACCCGTCTGTGGGGGGATAAACAGGTACCCAGGTACCTCTGAGTGCAAGGAGCCTCATACATGAAGACTCTTTACCTGCCTGGACCTCGTCTGCTGGCGTTCGACCAGCTGCTGGTCACTGTGCCGAGGAACACGGCACGGACGGCTCGTCCGAAGGTCGCTCGTTGTTCAGCGCGAAGAGGACTGCCGTGAAGACGAAGCCGTGGGTGAGCTCGCCCACGCAGGCCGGCAGGCCGGGCTCCCTCTGAAGTGTCAGGCACCTGTAGGAGAGCTGGGACGTGTGAGGAAACCTGAGAGAGGCGTGAGGCTTCCCGCTGCCGTGTGTGTTCAGACTTGACTGCGCTGGCAGCGTCTTTCCTCAACTTGGATGAACTCTCGTTGACACTGCAGGGAGTGTTACCTGTCGTGACCACTTCCTCATTTCATTTGTGCGCACGAACACACCTGATATGGGTCAGCACCTGGCTGATGGTGGAGAAAGGGAGAGCTCGTGTGAGAAGCCGAGCTGGAGCAGGAAGACCTTCCTTTTATTGCTGAGGGTCAAGGGGCTCTATGTGACAGGAACCAACACGCTGTTTTAAAAGCAAGGCGAACATTTGATCATTTTGAGCCTTGTTTGTGTTATCTGGATGCTACCTGAATGATCACGTTAAATGACTCCTCAACCGCCAAAACCCTTAGCTTCTCATATTGACAACCGAGGAAAATAAAACACACCAAGGTTGCCTATCAAATTACCGTGCCATCTGTCCGCAGAACTTTCATTTGGCATTAAAGGCACTTGAAGATCTGAGGGAGCTTAGAGAGGCCCGGAGCTTTTAGGCAGCTGGATTAGCCGTGCTGACAGGACAGAGTGTGGCGGTGAGCGGGAGTGATGTGAGTAATGACTACCTGTGCAGGTGAGAGCAGAGAGCAGCTCGAAACCCTCCCAGAGCCTGCTGGGGCAGTAGTGACGGCCCCGTGAGCCCCGACGCCCTCTGGAAGACTCAGGATGATGCCGCAGGAGGGAGCGGTGGTGTTGGGGGGGGGGAAGGGGGGGGGGGGGGGGGGGGCTAGGGCAAGCCCTGGAGACACACAGAGAGACAGGGATGAGTCCGGGAGGGGCAACAGGGCAGGACAGGGAGGGGCATGTCATCACAGGTGAAGAGAACGGGCGTCTAGGGGATGACAAAAAAAACCTAGATGCATATACTGCACCTACTACTATATAAAATACATATACTACTACATATATGGACTTACAGTACTATACAATTTTGAATGTCTTTCCTTCTCTCCCTGAGATAGGAAATGTGTGAAGCTTCTTGCCAAGGTGTGTGTTCACTGAGTACAAGTGTTTCACCCCGTCCCATTGTCAAAGGTATATAAAGGCACCTGGCCATGCAGCTCTGCCTTTAATAACATTTGTGAAAGAATGGGGTTGGGCTGTTTTAAAGAGCTCGGTGAATTCAAGCGTGGTGCTGCAATAGGAAGCCACCAGTCAGGTCGTGAAATTTCTTCCCTCCTAGATATTTCACAAGTGGTATTATTGAAAAGTGAAAGGGTTTAGGAATCTCAGCACCTCAGCCAAGACATGGCAGACCATGTAAAGTTATAAAATTCATAAAATGGGGTCTCGAGTGCTGAGACACACAGTGTGTGAAGCTCTCCGTTCCAGACCTCATCTGGCATTAACATCAGCGCAAGAACTGGGCCTGGAGCTTCATGGCATGGGTCTCCATGAACCAGCAGCCAGCCTTACATCAGCCAGAACAATGCGAATCGTCGGGTGTGAAGAACTGAACTCAGCAGTGGAAACGCGTTCTGTGGACGAATCACGCGCCTCTATCCGGCAGTCCCACGAACGAGTCTCAACCCCATGAAACACCTTTGGGGTGAACCGGAGAGTAAACCAGGTCCTTTCGTCCAATGGGTTTGACTTCACAAATGCTCTTCTGGATGAATGGCCAGAACTTCCCACAGATACACTCCATAATCCTGTAGAACACCTCCCAGAAGAGTGGAAGGTGGAATCTGTTGTAGCTGCAAGGGAGGAATCAACACCTCATTAATGCCAATGGATTTAGAACGGGACGTCATAGAAGCACCTGGAGGTGTAATATATATATATATATATATATATATATATATATATATATATATATATATATATATATATATATATGTATATACACACACACATATGTTTGTGTGTGTAGTTTTAGTGAAGTTCAAGTTTCTAAAGAAACAGGATATTTTTGGACAGAAGTCCTTCATTAGGTTTGCAAGCAAAATGTCACTTACGTTGAGGAACTAGTTTATATTAGAAAAAGTTCCATGAGTGTCTAAAGTTCTGAGAGTGTAATCTTTTTTTTTGAGTTTCCTAATTTTATTGCTGCCATAGCAACAACTGGCAATGCAAGTAGATATAACATTAATGCAGTGTCCATTAGTACCAACCGTGTGCTGTTTTCAATGGACATTAAGAGTCTGTTCACATCTCTAATGAAGATGGTTTGAGAGCATTTTCGTCATGCAAGAGCAGATAAGAATCCAGAACTGTTACTTCTGGGTTTAGTGGACAGTCTCTGCATCTCCCACTCCCTGTATCATCTCGGATGATGTTTAATTATAACATTAGCCACTGTTTGCATGATAATCAGGACCAAATGATCCTTGTTGTCTTCATAGGTCAGTGCGTTGCTCTCTGGACAAGTAAAACATCAGCATCTATGACCTGCTTAGCAAACCCACAGTTCTGAACATATTCACACACTTCACACTCTTCTGGAGGACGTCTTCATTCTCACTGCAAATGTCCTTAAATCTTAAAAGTTGTGACAGAATTTCCAATTTCCAACCTTCACTGAAAGACCCAACAGGTGATCTACATTTCAGGATGTGCTGTTGTGCTGTATATCCCACAGCTGGCCAGATAGAAAAAAATCGAACTCTTCAAATGTCATCAATGTAGCACATTATCCAAAAAACATCCATTGAAAAAAGCACACGGATGGCATTTGTGCTTTCGGGCGTTCATGGATTTATAGAAAGTGTGAAGAGCCTTTAACATTTGTAGGTATGGACTGAAACAATTGATTTAAAACAGTCATCCATTAACTGGGACATTAGTAGGGCAGGAACAAGGAGATCTAATAGCACATCCAGGATGGTTTTCCTTCTGAGTTTTAGGAAAGAGGCTGAAGTGTCTGCCATGAGGATTGTGGACTCAGGCAGGTGAGTTGCTGAAATGACACGTTTAATAGTGGCTTGATTGAAGTGCTGTCACTGTGGAGTGATGCCTGTAAAATGACCAGAAAGGTGTTTGTCCTTCTTGTGAAGGTCTATTCTCCAAAGGACAACAGGTCCGCCCTCATCAGCTGGATTAATAACGTTATCATTCATTTTGTTTAAATGTTTAAGTGCAGAGTATGTATATATGTATTGTGTATTATGTATTGTGTATGTATATATGTACTGTATATACACTCACACTGAATTCAAGATAACAGTATAGTACTATTTACCTGTTTGTTGTCGTGTTAATTATGCACACGCACATATGTCAATATATAATTGAGTACATAAATGCATTTGTGTGGTTGTGATTGCTGTTGGATTACTGTACAATGGTGCCTTTAAAAGCATAACAAAAGACCACTGATCGTGAGGATGTGATGCACCTGCCACAGCAGGTCACGACCTCTGTAGTCCCAGACAGACAGGCCACTGTTCAACACTGGACACCACACTGAACACCAGGTCATAAAACACGCTGCAGGAGACCTCTTTGTGTCGGGAACACTGATGTTTAGAAGACACGTGGGAGTAAGTGATGTGATATTAAAATATGAGACATACGTACTCCGTGAGCTGTGTGGGTGTGTTGAGAGAGTTAGAAATGTTAAAGTTTGTGTGTGTGTGTGTGTGTGTGTGTGTGTGTGTGTGTGTGTGTGTGTGTGTGTGTGTGTGTGTGTGTGTCTACCTGGTAGGACAAAGAGAGTTGTACGTTGGTCCAGACTTCACTATGTGGTGTGAGAAAAAAAGCTGTCTGTTTCTGTGGGTGTGATGGAGACATGTACGTTGGTTTGTTACGTTATGTGAGCGTGTGTGTGTGTGTGTGTGTGTGTGTGTGTGTGTGTGTGTGTCAGGCGGAGAGAGAGGAGGAGAGTCAGGCAGAAGTTGACATCTCTTTCCCCTAGAGGGACAAGACAAGCCAGCAGAGGAACAAAAGCAGGTCTTGGTAACAGGATATGCCTGCAGTGCTAACTGGAAACTCTCCTCCTTATCTTAGGGGCAAGCGAGTGTCTCTGTATCGTTTTCCCATATATATGTGATCCACCCGATAAGATCCCGCCTGTGTCGGGGGGACGCTCAGCTTACCAAAGAATAAAAAGTCCCAATCAGCCGGATGGTGAGGAGGGGGGGGGGGGCATTCAAGTGGGTGTAATTAATGTTCTGTTAATTGCAGCTAACAGCGATCGAAACAACCAGCTCATTGCTAATGCCATGAATCACCATGAGTTTCAAAGCAGGTGAAGGTAATATCTGGTAGGGTAAGCTGTAGGTCATGTGTGTGTGTGTGTGTGTGTGTGTGTGTGTGTGTGTGTGTGTGTGTGTGTGTGTGTGTGTGTGTGTGATTGTCAGACAGTGTGCGTCTACAGGTTTATCCAGCCTGTCTGATTATTTAAATTGCCGTCTGAATGTCTGAGTTGGAGTGTGAGCACCTTTGCTGTTCCCCTGTGCCCCGTATGTGACTGTCTCTCACTGTGACTTTGCCTTTGTTTGTTCCTCGAACTTCCGTAACTCAAAACTCTGAATGTGCACGGCTTATGGCATGACCATTTTAAAGTGGTGACTTAAACCACTTTAAAAAAAATTAAACAGCCTGTATCATATCACTCCCTTATTCTCCATTACATTTTATTGATGTTTTTAATTGAATGTTGGTTCCTATCTTGTGCTATGAGAAGGCGTTTCTGCTGGGGATCTGTAAAGTGCTTTACATAGCTCTGAAAATCGCTATGCCACATACCCTGTCTCTAAAGATTAGTTTGATTAGTTTGTTCTCAGTATATAAACCTGATTTTTCCATGTTATTTCATGGTACTGAATACTCTGGGTATGTCTGTGTATTTAGTTTAATTCTCTGGAAATAAGATATAGGTATCAGTTTTTCATTTGAATTCTGATTTACATCCTGACATCAAGGAAGTAAAATGAATAGAGTGTTGTGTGTACAGGTGTTGTTTGTGTAGGCGTTCAAGTATCCATTGCCTCTATTGATTAATAATCAATATGGATAATTACTAATTTTAATACGCTCTTAAAGTATCTCAACACACAAATCTACATATAATATAAATTTTGTGTTTAATTATAAAAGTAGATTCTCTGTTCTACACTTGTCATCTCTCTCCCTCTCTCTCTCTCTCTCTCTCTCTCTCTCTCTCTCTCTCTCTCTCTCTCTCTCTCTCTCTCTCTCCCATCTGTTTCTCCATTTCTGTCTCCTTCACATTCTCACCCTTTTCCGAAGCGTTTTAGATTGCTTGTTTTTGCTCTTTTTCCCCAGAAAGGTAAGATGATCCTGCTGTCTGTCCCCCTAGAACAATACAGGAAGGCCTGTACCGCTGCACGCTCCATGGTCCGGAGTGGCTCCGTGGCCCGGAGTGGCTCCGTGGCTTCAGCCATTCTATCTGCCGCACTTGGACGACGGCCATCTGCCCCCGCGTCCGGCCCGAGCTCCATGCCAAAACTCTAGAAGCCTATAGGAATGGGGGATCTCGACGGGGACCTTCACTGGAGCTCGGTAGGGATGGTCTGCTTGGTCCAGAGCCTCAAGTTCACTCTTCTTCAAAGATGACCCTTCTACAGGACGTGAACACCAGGGTACAGCTCTGCGACTGGTCCGGTGTGGTTGACGTACATCAGTATGGACGTACATCACCTCTAGATTCAGGGGAGTTCGGCGGCTGATCAATCCTCCGTCCGTTTCTGACAGCAGAGCGGCGGATGCGGCCGCCCCCGCGGTGAGAGGCGATTTTTGTGCTGATGTTCTTGTGGTTTTTGCTAACAGCTCCCTTTACCCTGTTCGTAACACGGAGATGTTTATACCCATGCCACATTAAGTTGCTCATTAAGCTTTTCAGTGGAAAGTGTACGTCATCTCTTGGAATCAGGAATCTACCTCTGTCTGCACACACAGTAAATCTGTGTAATACTGTTTGAAAGAAATCTGAAAGTAATTTATTAATAAAAATATATATATATATATATAATATATATATATATATATATATATATATATATATATATATATACACATTTTTGGATTTGGTGTGAATCTTTTTTAGTTGAGGGCACTTCAGTCTGTGCTTATTCAGTGCAATAGAGCCACGTGAGGGATTTGGACAAGATGGCCACCGTAAGTCATAAATGCCAAGGCTTATTCCTGATGTGAATGAAGCAATTGTTAGCATTATGCTAAAATATAAACCTATCACAGCTAGCCTGCAGGCACAGACAGACATCCATGACTCACCGTGGCTGGAGCCGACTTGTCTGCTAAAGTGTTCAGAACTCAGACCCGGGTCTGCCCTCCAACCACCCCCTCGTCAAAAAAAAAAACCCCTTCAGCTGCTGCTGGGCTGTGACAGGACTGAAAACCCCGAAGTCCAGGGGCACAGGGTGACCCATTTGATCGCCCCAATTCAATCCTTATTTGTGGTTTTATTCAGTGAAAGAAAGTGAGTGTGAAAATGACTGAACTGTTCAAATCTGGCCTGAAATCTCCACTCTGCCCCTTCAGACGCCGGCACCATATTTCCCAGGTTGAAAAGTCTCAAATCTCACACACTTTACAGTCACTTCTACCAGAACACACATGCACAAACATGCACACACACACAACACACACACACACACACACACACACACACACACACAAACACACACCACCTTTAGCTTTTCTTCACTGCAACAGGAGAAGTCTGTTGGATCACAAAATGCTTGTCCAACGTAGTCATGAGTTAATGCGTCTATTTTAAAGTACAGCTATAAGCAACATGCATATTTAGTTACAGTGCAAACAAATGGTCAAACATGCAGAGAAGCTGTGAACCCTGAACACACCGTCAGCACCTCGGCAGTCCAGGGCAATCCTGAGGAAGACGATCATGTTTTCTTAGGACAACTTCACTTACACAACACCCTTCATCTTGTGTTAAACTATACAACATATACCACAAATGCAGGTTTGCACTGCATCTCTTACATAAGGTTACTCATCTGTTACATAGGTTACTCATCTGAATTCCTAAACATTCCCACCATGAACCCATACTTGGTGGATACCAAACCTTACATGTATATGTGACATCATTGCGAAACCGACCAGAAGGTGAATCAACTGCCTTAGGTTCTCTGAGTTTATCATAGGTTATAAATAGAATTGTAACAATCAAACTCTTGTGTAAATTGGCCTACTTAAGTCTTACCTCTGTAGGCAACTTGTGACATTTACTAAATGTCATAGTTTGCATATTATGTAAGTTGTTTTTCATTAAGAAAGAATTTAATTATCTTTGTAAAATCCAATTTATTTTGCCCAGATATGCATTTGTGGTTTGGTTTTGAAATAGATCAAGTAACTAAACATTGAGTTTTACACTCTAGGGTTGCAATTAGTCTGTCATCTTTGACACTAAATGTGGGCTTTTCTGGCATGTGTTAATTTTTTTCAAGAAACCAGTTTTACCTGCTCTGATTATGAAAGGTGGGTATTAGATGGAAGAGATGTGGGGGGGGGGGGGGGGGGGGGGGGGGTTAGATTTGTCAGACAAAAATCATGAATTATATACTAAGTGAAAGATATACTATGTAAACATATTTATTAGAAAAAAAATAATCATGGCATGAGCTATAAAACTGAAATATGGCTTTAAAATGAGTGAAGCCCTGAATATAAACTTTTAAATGTGACCTCTTGGCATCAGCTATGCTTGAAATCATGTTATTTCTAAAATCTGAGTTTCACAAAAAATGTTTAGCTATAAACAGGTAAAGTTATAACAATGGGGATTAACTAAATTACTTTAAAGGATCAATTAGAAAAGAAACGGATAGTTTTCAAGTGTGTGTTCACAGCAATTATGCTGATCAGACATAATTGTATAAACATGGTTGAAATAAATTGTAAGTGGGATAATTAGCGTGGAAAAAAAATCTAGAAAGCTAGAGATTTGGACCAGGGGCCTAAGTTAGGTGGCCTGTGTGCAGCTCAGTCCCTCCAGGACTAAGATACTAGCAGTCTGTCTGTCAGTTACAAGAAAGTGTTCATTGGTTTCTGTTGTAAATAAAATTTTATGTTCTTTTTCTGCGGTTGCCCAACAGCACCTAAACTAAAGTTGAGATAAATTTTTCTTTTTTAATAATGATAATAACACTGCTAAGAAGCCCGTGCTATGCAGTGATCTCCAATTAGTAGGTATCAGATAGGAATGTGTGTCATAAACATACCTATTTCAATACTAATAAAGTTGATAATACTAAAGTTGTTCTTTATAGCGTTATTTTACACTCTCTGTAGAACAAAGGGTATTTTGATGGTGATGACTAAAAACAAATATGAGATTTAGAGCATTATAAACAGAATCATCAACATTTTAATTCAACAATGACTCAAGTATAAATAAATACGTTTTTGGAATCCCAATAAGAGAATAATTACGAAGTACTTTTAATGTTAATAATAAACAAAAATGATTAGAAGGTCATTGCACTAGAATGAAAATTAATGCTGGATACCTGACTGCAAGGTGTTATCTATATTGGCTATGCATTAACGTAACGTGTCTGACTGAGTTGTACAACATTCTGCTTAAATGTAGTATATGTAGTCTAATGTGGTCTAATGTAGTCTAATCCGACACTGATCCACCCAAATGGCCACGGAACCTGCAGTTTGTGGGACATCCACATTCAGCCAGTACCTGGTTACCTGTACCTGGTTTCGACACCAGGGCACTACATTAAGCCTGTGGGCATGGCATGACCTACAAATGCTTTGACGCTCGGTCATACTTAAGCAGGATTTGTTGGTGAAATTTAAGTGACGAGGACACCAATGGATATTCTGGTTGTAACCTGACCGCAAGCATTTATATTTTATTACAATACTATTTGGAAAACTAAGCTAGTTAGCGAGGCCTCCTTCGATCGTTGCTAGCTACCTTGCTAACACTGCCGCACAATAACGTTAACGCTAGCTAGCTATATATTTGGGCTGGTTAAACAAGCCCTGCTTCAGTGTTACGATTAAATCTGACATAAAATATGAATTCTTGTGGTTGTCGTTATCTGTAAAGTTTTTCTGTGCCAAGTACAGCTTCCAAATCTACAACGCGCTCTGGGTGTCTAGACTACGTCTGGATTCACTCTAGTTTGTTTGTAGCTCCAAATGTTTCATACAGCCAGTTGCACAACAGTTGCAGAATCGACCTCAACCCTGTACACAGCGATTTATTTATTTTGCGACACAATTTTATTCATTTTCTGTTGGAACTTTGCAAACTTCCTACCTGCTCAATGACCCAGCAACAACCAAAATGCCCAAACAGCTTATTTTGTGTCTTAGTTGCATATAGAAATAGCATCTCCAACAGTGATGCAAATGGTGTTACTGACACCCTAAATACCCATGAAACAACACTTTATAAAGTTTCAGCACTTCTGTGAGAATCTCTCTATCCTCCGTTCTTTACAGAATCAGAGGTACCCAATATCGGCATTTGCATTTTTCCGTGAGTAGAAAATAGTTTTCATCACATGAAAATGTTTGTCTTGCATGTTCTGTTTACTGCACATTTTCGCATCACATTCAGTGTGTAAATGGCCTTAATACAGCCACTCAGTGGGTCAGTCCCTGGCGAACCTCAGGACTATGATCACGGATCTGTGGTTACAAATCGCCACAACCGTTCCCTCAGATCTTTCTTTGTTGATCCACGCGGTACCTGTTCCCCTGGCCACGCCTCCAAAATCCCCGGACCCGATGCCACTGAACGTCAACGTCGGCCTCCTGGTTCTGCCAGTCCTTGTTTCCCACCCGTCCTGTTCTGTGTTCTCAGGCTGTTTTGGGTACCCACCTGTCTCGCCCTTTGTCGGTTCTCCTCATCCCTCCGGTCTTGTTCTCCGTTGGTTTCTAGTTCTGTTGCTGTGCCTGCATCCATGTCTGGTCATGCTTCCTCCATTTGTGGTTCTTCTACTCCTGTTTCTGGGACTACTCCCGTGTCCGCTTTGTCCTCTGTTCATGGTTCTGTTCCTTCTGCATATGGTTCTGTTCTTGGTTCTGGTCTCATTCCTTCTGGTTTGCTTCTTCTGTGTTTCCTGGTTCTGTTTCGTGGCCCATTCTCCTGCTCATTTGCTGTTCTTTTCTCTGTGTTCTGTTCTCGGTTGTTTCTTGTGTCTCTGTTCCAGACCCAGCTTCTGGTTCAGTTCATTGATTTCCTTCTCGTGTTTGGGTTTTGTTCTGTTTGGTTTTGGGGTTTTGTTTATTTGCTTTGTGCGCCCCCGTGTAGCACGCTTTGGAGGGGGGGCTGTCACACCTGGCCCCGCCCCCATCTGTCATTCATGGTTCTTCCCTGTTTTCATCTTCCACATGTAATGTTGTTTTGGTTTTAGTGTTCATGCCCCGTCAATTCTTGTTTGCTTGTCATTATCATGTGTTTATGTTCATGTGCGACAACCCTTCGTTTTTGGCTATTTTTAGCCTGCCTTCCTTTGTGTTTATCATGTCTTCTGGTGTTATTCGTGTTGGCTATATGACCCTGGACTGTTTAAATGACTATTTGCCCTTAATAAATCTCAACTTGGCAAATGCATGCACTTCATTCTCCACGTTACCCTGCACTCTGGTAATTTATTTCAGTGTTCGGTGGTGCGATATTAGTCCATTGTATCCACAAAAACACATTGTACAACAAAATGCGTAACAAATTTATTGCTCAGCATGAATACAACGCACCCAGATTTGATGCATTCCAGTACATATTTGATGTTTACATGAAACCGAGTGACATAAGGTCATATTTTCAACATATGGACATAAAATCCAGCTCAGTTTTCCCCTAGGCATGGAGAAGTGGCTGATAACTGCTGCCCACCCAAGACCAGGCCAGGCGGGCCAGGGCAGCTCCATCTGCTCACGGGCCTTGGGACCTTCCTGGCAGAAGCTCCACACACAAAGCCTGAAAGTCTGCAGAAGGAGAGGAAAGAGCCGTATTGGCCTTGTCTGCATATCTTGGTGTCCTCTTACATTGTAGCGGTTTCTAGGGAATTTGGGGCGTGCATGTGGGGTCCACAATGGGGGAAAAAGTCTGTGTCCTGCACTGTTGTGGCTTAAAGTTAGTCTTTAGTGCATCGTTAAAAATCGTATTATTTAAATAAATGCTTGAGAAATGCCATGGAGCGTGAATGGAGTAACTGTAAAATATTCTGCACTAGGGTGAAAGGTTAAACAAGCTTTAAGAATTCATGCTTTATCTTGCTATGATTAATGGAATGACACTTTAGCTATGCTGAGGGAGAGGATGGCCTGTCACTCAAACAGCGCTAATCCTATTCGCTGGATTAAAGAGATAGAGTTTCTGATCATGGCAGGGCAGACAAAACCCGGGTCTTGCTCGTAAAGGCCCGAAATCCCCAGTTTTGTTGTTCCTTTACCCACTTCCTTCTGTTCCCAAGCCTGAGACCTTCCAGCCTGGAAAGTCTGAATGTAATCCGAAAACATGAAAGGGAAATGAGTCTGAATTTGAGACGCTGAATCACCATGCTTGGGATTATATCCACCGCTTTCTGCAGGATTCCAGGCTGCCGTGCTGATTGGCTGCAGGCGACGGGGGTTATATCGCTGTGGCTGGCATGTGTGGCACTGTGTAACAGAGATGATGCAGCTAAGCTCACCATATCCCTGAACCTGACCCCTGCTTGACCTCTGACCTTCACACCGTACTGCCTGCTATTCAATACCTGCACATATCACACTGCCATAACAGCCTGCACGTTGGTACCATTTAAGGCTGTGGAGGATAAATAATATCTTCTTATGATCTTTGACACTTGATGAGTTACATGGATAAAACAGTGATGCCCCTGTGGGCTGTCGGGAGGATATTGTAGTGTTGAAACATGTTTGTGAGAAACTGAGGTGTAAAATGAGATGTACTGTGTTTAAACAGTTGTGATCTCAGTGCTTCATCGGCCTGTGCAGGGGTTCAGGGGTGTGGGGGAACTGGTCAAGAATAACACAGGGGTGAGTCAGCTGAAAACATTTGCCCTTGCTAGTTTGCAGTATATATAAATCATGCATAAATTGTTCCGAGACATTTTAGTTTCCAGTCAGAGGCCTCACCCTCCCCCCAACACATTTGAATATTTTAAAGATTTAAATTGTATAGTTATTAGACACCAAACATCCATCATATCATACTTGAGTGTTTGCATTTAGCTGATACCATGCTGAGCCATCATCTTGCTTCAAGGCCAATGTCTGCTCAGCTGGATCCCAAACCATCCTGTGGGACTGGTCACCAGCACCACCGTTGCATTATCTGGCCTTGGCACAGGCTCCGTGAACGTGATAGGCCACCCTCCTGGGTCCCGGGCCACTGGCGGCTTTCCTCACCCTGGGAACACGGCACATGATCACATCATGTGTTATCATCATCCTCTTAAACATACAACCGTAAGTACTGCAGTCCAGTATCGGGGAGGTACACAGTATCCCAATGTATTTTGTCTCCTTTCTTATAAAAAAAAAAGATAACTAATAACTTAATTACTCAATAAAAAATCCTTGTATAAAAATATCTTCTGGCAATAAGATGTCTTTCATCCCATTGGATTAAGGGTGAGTCATGTGACCTGAATTGGAGGATTCAGGGTTAAATGGTGTTGGGGTTGTTTTGAATGAAGTGCAATAATTTAGCATGGTGGTGGTATTTATATCATCGTCAAAAGTGGTCATGACGAGAAGGTCAGAGACTCAGGGTATTCACACTAGTGTTCTGTATCAGAGGAACATCTGCTTAAACACACAATACCTGTACTCACACAGACGCACAAACCACCCCAAGCGTACACACTTTCACACCACAGATGCTCCCAGGATCAGCTTTGGTGTGTTTGTGTCTATAGCAATGACCTTGCCTGACACAATGAGATCAGTCAAATAGAAATCAAATGGAACTTTATCACTGTTCCTGTATGACACGATTTTTGTCCGTTGAAATTGACTGGAACCGAAACCAAACATACTGACTGTGAGGTGATAATGTACATATTTCACCAGTACCATTAATGATACAAGGACACACACACACACACACACATGCATGCATGCACACAAAAAAAAACTGCACTCTGAAGACAGCCACGATGCTCCATGTGTGACCATGTGTGACCAGGTGTGACCAGGTGTGATCAGGTGTGTTCCAGGTAGTTCATGCAGCAGTCTTGGAGTAATCATGATAAATGGCAGGTTACTGTCCTGCATTTCTGGGCTCTCGTCGTGCACTCTCGTCGTGCACTCTCGTCGTGCACTCTCGCCATGCACTCTCGTCGTGCACTCTCGCCGTGCACTCCTGCCGAGCTTCCCTTGCGTCTCAGTTTCAAATAGCAACACAAGCATAATTGCGCCATTCTGCTGGGAGACATGGGGCCCTACTCCCTAGCTCCTCGCTGAAATGATGAGAAGAGGGAAAAGATTCTGTGTTTAGTTTGAGCAGACGGCTCCGTGCTGCTCCTCAAATGGAAACCATCGCCCAGAGCCATGTCAGGCCAAACAAATATCTATTCCAAGTTGAAAAATAAAACAAATAAAAATCTGGTCGCAAACAAAATATTGGAGCTCTAAAGCCCAAATCCCAAATCCTGAGAGTTTCCCTTCAGAACTGAGAACCACTGAACCGTTGCACAGTTCAGGTAATTGGCTCTCTTTAAAACTATTGCTACAGCTACAATCTTTTCCCATAAACATGAGATTTATTGACACAGTTACCGGTATTTGCAGACATTAAGTCATGATCGCATTTTAGCCTTTTTACGATTTGCCCATATTGGGTAACCCACCCTCTCTAACCCCCCCCCCCCCCCCCCCCCCCCCCCCCCCCCCCCCACCCACCCATTCCACAGATGACTCTCATGTTTGTCAAGTTAAATGTGTCAGTCCTTGTTAAGGCACTTAGAGCTGAGAACACCTGTGTGTCCCACACCAAATATGAAGCTCTTCGTGTGCAGGCGCACATACACACACACACACACACACACACACACACACACACACAGACCCTTTTCAGCCCCTCGACTGCTTGGCATGTGTCCTATCCGTTAAACACTTGTGCATCTGCCTTGCAAACTGGCAACGGACTTGATATGCTTCCTGTTCTTGAGTGGAATGAATCCGATAGCTAATAGCACTGATATCCCACTTGTCAAACTCAGTATCCTTCATGGTCTATATATCCGTGACTGTGTAGAGAGTGTGCGTGGTGAACCTAATCAGGGACAAAGACTTCACTGAAGAGGCTACGGCTTCAGTCATGGTGGGAGGTGTGGTGGGAGAACACTCTGGGCTGACGCCATCCGTGGCTGAGAGTTTGCAAAGGTTTCAAAATTGTTATAGATGGTTAACAGGACATTATTAAACACCTTTCCCTTTTTGGAGTCTGGGTCACATGGTTGCTGTGGGGATTTTTCCCCACAGTTAATCCATTTGAGATTCCCAATGGTTGTGGGGACAGTTGGGGACTGGGGCTGTGTGAGCATCTAATGCATTAGAATGAAATAAAACCGTGAATGTCAGCAGTTATGTTTCACAACGCCGGCAAACGGCGCTATTAGTGTCTCCCTGCAAGGGCTCTTGCTGAACTCTGGAATCTAACTCATCTTAATGGAGTATTATTTTTCTTTTCTGTCTCTCTTGGTAACATCAAAACATTTCCTTTCCCTCCCACAAATGAGGGCCCCGGCGTTGACATGGAATTACTCACAGCCAGCTGTCAGGATCTCCTTGTGAAAAATTCACGCTCAGATGCCGGTCCTCGCAACCTGTCAGTTAACACCATACAATGGCAACGCCAGTTCAACCACCGCTGCGGTGGGCACGTTCTTCTGCAGCTGTTCTCTCCGCCCCTTCTCTTCAGCCCCTCCCTTTTATGCAAATATTCAACATAAAAACCCCAATAACCCCACCCATTCCCCATGGGTTTGATTTAAATCTTGGAATAGGCCCATACTAGCAGTCCATGGACTTTTCTTTTACTTCATAATAGATGGGGTCAGGATGCTTAGTTCAGGTTGGGGTCAAGTTTTAAAGTTCATCAGGGGCAGGATGGATTAGTGGTGTTTTGCTGTTAAGTGGACGCGTGGGGTGTAATTCGTGTGGAGGTAGTGTATGTGTAGCGGTCCGGAGGAGTGGCACGGACCATCTGGTGTGGAGGTAGTGTATGTGTAGCGGTCCGGAGGAGTGGCACGAACCATCTGCTGTAATTGTTCCCCCGTTGCTGTCGTCTTCACTGTGAATACGCTTTTACAACCGCTGT